>NW_027271919.1:600000-752500 GCF_040938485.1 Diadema antillarum
ACACACCTTGAGGTTGCAAAACGAGAGTAGCTGTTATGGCAACTGTCTGGTTGCCAAGTTTTTTTGTTTTTTTTTTCACCAAACCTCTCTTTTTGTGCAAATCTATAATTATATATCCGCATAGGGGAGACCGGGTCTAGTTGTTACACGGGCAAGTTGTTACACTGTCATTTTCTCTAGGTATGATCAAAAGAGGGCGTTACAAGTAATATCAAATCAAAACGTATAGCCAACGATCTCTGCATGCGAAATCTGGCGTTGCCTGGACGTCACATGTAGAAGATAGGTCCAAAAAACACTTTTTTACCTCTCCGAGTAAAATTTTGAAAAATTCGATTTTTCTTTATTACACCAAATCCATTCTTCTCCAGTAAGTGATGAGTATGTGGTTGAAAGAAGCGTGTTTTGGCTGTCTTACGTCTTTTGGTGAAAGTAGCAACACGTGATGTTTGATTGTTTATTGGCCACACGTGTGAAAAGTTTTTGAAAACGCACTGGGTCAAGTTGTTACAACAACTTGACCCGTCTGGAGAATCGAGTGGTGTAACAACTTACCCCAATGCACTTTCAATTGAATTTATGGTTAAACACACACACACACACACACACACACACACACACCAAAAAAAACACACACACGCACACACACACACACCCACACACACCCACACACACCCACACACACCCAACACACTCATACACCCCAGCATAGGCTAACATGCACACCCAGACAGGTTAATATTAAGAATTACCTAACACGTTAGATCTGCATTACCCGATTTGAGTTGACTTTCTACGGTGTAACAAAGTACCCCATGTGCTGTAACAACTTACCCCAACATCGGGGAAACATTGTTACAAAATTTTGTGTTTATTGATTACGTAATATCTTGTTTATATTATCTGGACTTCCAAAGTTTGTACTGTTTTTGATCAAAGGAGGAAATAAGGTATCCTCAAAGCAAAAATGAAGCCGATTCCTCTATTCGTTTTTTGTACAGACCTAAAAATGTGAAAATTGTAACAACTAGACCCGGTCTCCGCCTACATAATATTGCATTCATTTTTGTCTCTATACTTTTTCCCCCGAGTGTACATAGTCTTTGTGTCCAATAGGCGTTTTCACATCAGCCCGATGTTTCGAAATAGCGCGCTATTTTTTGACTTGGGAAATTAACCCGATCACGAAATAGCGCGCTATTTGATAATGTGAACACAAATTAGCGCGCTATTTGTATCGCTTTGGTCGAGAAAATTTTTTGAGTCCAACCCGGGAAATTTCTGAAATAGCGGGATAGTAGCGCGCTATTTGATAATGTGAAAACGACTCGAGAAATTAGCGCGATGCTATACAAATGATGCACAGGATAGAAGAAATAATCCTGTGCATCATTTGTTTTATAAAATGGGTCGAAAACTAACAGCATTTTTCACGTACCTTTGTGGGTCAATACCAGTCAGCTACATGTAGCACTCGCTCAAGAGTCAAGATGTCCGAAGATGTTCGTCCCAAACATTTACGCACGTCGCACTCGGAAATCCCGCACATATAAGTACAGTTGAACCTCTCGTATCCGGACAAGTCGGGACAGGAGCTCATCCGGATAAGGGATTTGGCCGGATACGGGAGACTCAATGCTTTATACATGTACATATTATACATACACATGTACTGATGTAGCCCATTGTAGTGCCACATGTAGTAATATGTATAATGCAATTTCTTCATTGTTACATTTGGGGATGTTTCGGGATGTTGAAATGTCTGAAGGTAAGCAATTTGGAAGGAAATTTGATGCAATGTATGTTAATCATATTGGAAGTAATATGTAATTCATGTGTGTTTGGGTAGGAGTTCTCAAGGAGTTGGGAATCCCCCTTTCTTCCCGTAATTATTAAAACGAAACAAAAAAAAAAAAATCACGGCGAGATTGCGTCCGGATAATAGAGAGATCCGGATAAAGGGAGGCCGGATAATAGAGGTTCAACTGTACTGTATCACGTATAAGAGTATACGTACGCCACACACGTTATGCACACAAGAAAGGCCGGCCGGCAGCCCGAAACCTCCTTGCCCGAACTAGAAGTTGTTTACAGGATTGACAGCGCGTATAGTAGCGCGCGACGCACTTGTAACAACTGATTGAGTGCGCACTGCTAGTGTAAACATTGTAACGTCAGGCCGTGCATGTTAGTGAGAAATTAATGCACGCACACGTGACTCATTTCAGTGCTTCCAATTGGCTACATTCTTGAACCCATTTTATAAATCCCATTATGCCTAACGTGTGTGACCCGATCGATCGAGGCAAACTGCACACAAATCATGAGGAATTTTTGAAATTGCACACATTACACACATGCTCAGCTGTCGAATTAGCTCGAAAAAAATTCGGGCTAATTCTCTTCGGGCTGATGTGAATACAAAATTAAATAGCGCGCTGATTCGCAATCGCGAAAAATATCTCGAGCTTGGACTTTTATCGGGCTGATGTGAAAACGTCTAATGAGAACCCTATTTTTATTGCTTTAGTACCCCGCTTTATAATGACATAATTTGTAAAACATGATATATTCGCGGCATGAATTTTTCACGAATTGGAGCCGACGGCCTTTTTTGCGGCATGAAATTTTCGCGAACTGCCACGGGCATTCAATGCATATAGTGTAAACAAGAACTTTCGCGTGCATTTGAAGAGTTTGTTCGCAAAAACCGATAAGTCCATATTTGCCAAATGGAGATATTTGCGATTAAATGTCAAGAAAAATTAAGAGAATAATAAGAAAAATTTTGCTTCTTTTGACCATAACTTCAAAAATGTACCTTTGTATGTAGTGACCAATACATCATCTAAAAGGTACTATTTTGTACTTTATGACAGAGATCGTACTTCAAAACCTTCAAAAATGGAGTTATCGGTTTTTGCAAACAAACTCTTCATTTTAATTTCGCGAATCTTGGCGCTCGCGAAATTAAAATGCGCGCGGACTCTGTACGCAGCAAACAGGATTCCTTTATTGAGGTCTTACTGGACTCTGACAGCAAATGTGTCACAGCGCCATCTCTTGGCATAATCACGTTGCACGTTCCAAAAACTTTGAACCACTCACGAACACAGACAATATTATTACGGATCGATGATTTGCAACACTTTTGGAATTCTGCCCAGAGGGGGAAAAAATCGCTCTCGGAAAGTGTGCCAGTGCGATGTTTGCGAAGTGACGTCATAATCATCGCAAGAGATTTCATTATGAAATAACATTGCCTATTTTTGTGCCGTCTCCAGCTAATTTGTACTAGTTCATTGCTCTCCAGAATATCGTAAATCATGTTACTGTAATGTCTGTTTGTCGTTGTTATTATCGTGACATTGTTTACTTCTAGTTATATGGTTGAGAGAGATGGACCAGGGGACACACTTAGCGGGAAATGCAGATATTCTTTTTTTTTTATTATGAAGGAAATAATAGTTCCAGAAAAATGATTGCATCAAGAATAAAAATGAATAAGTAAAAATAATGAAAAGAAACTAACAAGCGACAATTTGACAGATAATTTAGAGAAAAGAAGAGAAAATCGAATGAGAAGGTGAAGCAATGAGGGAGGAAGAGAAGGAGGAAGAGAGGGAGGAGGAGGAGGAGAAGAAGAAGAAGAAGAAGGGAAGATGATGATGATGATGATGATGAAGAAGAAGAAGAAGAAGAAGAAGAAGATGATGATGATGAGGGTGTTGAACAGGGGAGGAGGAGGAGGAGGAGAAGAAGAATAAGAATAAGATGATGATGAAGAAGATGATGATGGAGAAGAAGAAGAAGAAGAAGAAGAAGAAGAAGGGAAGATGATGATGATGATGATGAAGAGGGGGAGGAGGGGGGGAGAAGAACATGAAGAAAAAGAAGAAGAAGAAAAAGAGAATAAGGAGGATTAAAAAAAATATCTCATGGTTTCTGTATCAAAAAGACAATTTGGCACACCTGTGAGGTGATGATGTAAGAATAGTCTGTGGAGACTTCCGTCTGTTTGAACAAAGATCCAACACGAGCCAGAGGTTCCCAGACACTCTGAATAATAAAGTTATGTGCATGGTTGAAAAAAAACAACAACAAAAGTGAGCGACTCCCAAGTAGAGACTGCGCTCCCCACCCGGGTAACCGCAGCAGGTGCGGGTGTCCCCGTGCGCACCGTACAGCTAGCCGCCAGCGCTGCGAGCTACTCCGGATCAGGAGCGAAGAAAGGCTCTCCCTATTACCCACTACGAAATCGTAACAGTGAACGTCTGCATTTGGAAGGTAATGGTTGCAGCACCGAATTCTTCGAAGATGTGCGACCAACTTCTCAACATGTTCACTGTCTAATCAACGGATTGTTTTCCTTGGAGGATCTGTTATGAAACACGTCCTCAAGTATTCCTTTGACGTCTGATTCTGTGATTATACTGATCTTTGTGACATCATTTCTACCTACTTGCTGTGTTGAGTGTTTAGAGGGAAACTTTCCCCAGAACCTCTCAGGACATCACACAGCGGTGCCACGATGGTACTGCAACGGGGCGATCCCCCGCTCGGAAGGGTTGGCAGAACTGGTGTAAACATGCCCACCCAACTTTTTCTCGTGCTTGTTTTCGTTTGGAGTTTGATATTTATTCCGGGGTGTTCTCCAACCGTGTCGAAGAGAAGCGCGCCTAGATTATATGGACTAAGTACCACAGGACTTTTGAACTCGAGATATGCTCCAGTGTCCCAAGTCAGGTAAGATCTATAAACCTTTAATACTTTTGCAAAGAGAATTAAACTTCATGGTAACCAAATCACTGAAAAAGTGTAGAATGGCCAGATGGGCCTATAATAGGCATCCTATTGGTGGTTTCAAAAAGTCAAGCCAATTGCTCCAAGGACAGTGAATATCACCATTTATTGGCTCTAATTTTCAGTCTTCGTAATGCATGTGAACAAGCCTTTTTTTCATGAGTGTGCATATTAGTGGCAACATTTAAAGGGACTGTACAGTACTGGTTGAGGTGGGGATTCATGTTTTGAACATTCCTAATTGAGATTATGAGAAACCTCTTATGAAATATGAAAGAGCATGTAATTTTAAGAAGGATTCAATGTTTATTTGATGAAAATTGGTTTTCAAATGGCTGAGATATCCAAAAAGTGATAATACTAAGTAAAAGGCGACAGGCCACGCCTTTAATTAGGATCTCTTTGTTTCACCTTGTTTTTTGATATCTCAGCCATTTCAAAACTGATTGTCATCAAATAAACTTTTGATACCCCTTAGAATTGCATGCTCTTTGACATCTCAGAGTGGTTTCTGAATATCTCGCAAAATGTTGAAAGCTAAATCCTCACCTCGACCAGAACTGTACGCACCCTTTTATGTATCTGTTAAAAAAACCTAATTCGTAATTGTGCATCCTAGTGAATTTTGTAACTGGTAGTATACAGAGAGAGAGAGAGAGAGAGAGAGAGTAAATTAATAGAATATATATTTTCTCTCTGTGTATTCTATATGAAGAGTTTGTTTGCAAAAACCGATAAGTCCATTTTTGAAGATTTTGAAGTACGGTATCTGTCATAGAATACGAAATAATACCTTTCAAATGATATATTGGTCACTACACATAAAGGTACATTTTTGAAGTCATGGTCAAAAGGAGCAAAAATTTTCTTATTATTCTCCATTATTTTTCTTGACCTTTAATCGCAAATATCTCCATTTGATAAATATGGACTTATCGGTTTTTGCAAACAAACTCTTCATATATAGGCTATATAATGTGTATGTAACAACCTATCAATGTGTGTGATTATGTGTATGTGTGTGTGTGTTGGGGGGGGGGGGGGGAGGCTGGAGGGAGCTCCTGGAGTCTCATGACCTTTCTGTCTATCTGCATCTGTATGTGTTGTGTCCCAGGTTTGTTGATGCAACAGAGAGTATATAGATACTCTGATCACACCTTCTTGACTAGCGTAGCCGATTTTTTTTTCCAGTTATTAAGTTAAATCTGTAAGGTGTTATACCATTGCTCTACTTTGCAGCAGAGTATCAGAAATGCTGACTGTTCATCTATGATCATACAACATATACGGCATTGTACTTGGAACCACAAGCAAGAAAAATTTATGATAGGTTTTTTGAATGTCTATATCATTTCTTGTAGGCGTTAGTCTCTAAGTAACAATGGCTGATTGGTTCTCTCTCATGAGTCTTGTTATAGCTGATTTGAAAAAGATGTTAAAACTATGATTCAAGGTTTTGCTGGTGTTATTCAAGGACAGTGATTCTTAGTGCATTAATCCTGTGTAAGGATGTGTTCAGTCACTCAGCTGTAACATGTCATGCATTTTTTTTTTTAGTATTTAGATATTTTTTCCTCAAACTTGATCTCATTGTATTAAGTAAAACTAGCCAACTTGCCTCAGTCCAAAGGAAGTTCTTGATGAAACAATGGGGATTAAGGGGATTTGATAATCTTTATTAATTGGCATTAAGTTTCTGTGCATTTATGCCAATTTTTTCACAAGGCCAAGTAAAGAGTGTTTGTGCCTTAGTTTCAGCTGTATCTTTCTTTCAGAGCACAGTCAAGGAATGATTTATTTTGCAAGACTTTCTCAAAACATTGACAAAGTTTTGTAAGAATGCAGAACTTTATGAAGAATCAATATAATTATGTGAAACTTTATTTTGGAAATCTTTAAGATGCACTGCATGGTGATGGAATGGTTTTACTGCGAATCCTGAGTGTTGATAAACCTTGATGATCATGGTTTGGCACTGTTACCTGGGCAGATCCAGATATTCCATAAAGGGGAGGCGCCTTTGCAAAATTAAAGGGGGTGCATGCATCCCCCATTTTTTTCTTTTTATTTCTTTTGTTTTAAACAAAAATAAAGAGGGGGGCACCCCCCTCTGGATCTGCCACTGGTTATATCAACATGACAAAAGTCGGCCACGCATTGCCCTTGAAGTGTACATGGTGTAGATCGTTGGCAGGAGACGAGTGCCTTGGTTGCGTTAGACCCGACGGGATTGCCAGCGGTTTCCTCTCCCCGAGAAAGTCTTTCCTTCCACTCCTTCCTGACCTCTCCGTCTCTGAGATAGTCTGACTAATGAGTGTCAGTCACCAGGCCTTGGGCAAAATAATCATAGTTATCTCTTGTTGGTGGATGGTAGAGGTTTTTTTTTTCTTTCCTTTTTTTTTTAGGGGGGGGGGGGTTGCGGGCTGGATATGACTTATAGCAAGTGCGGCCAGAAGATTGTCATTTAATTTGGCAGGTCGTGCTTTGTGACAGGACTTACACTTGACTCATGGTAGGTTGTGTATCGATGTAGAGCAACAGTTTTGGGGGGTTTATATTTTGTTACATGACATCATAGTCTCCTGTGGTTTACTGGTCAATTTGTGCAACTGTTTAAATTTCTCACCTTCCTTCTCTCTCCATTATCATCTTCTCTTCTCCCTTCATTCTTTCACTGTCTCTCTTTCTGTCCTTCTCTCACTCCACGTTTATATCTCATTTTGTATATCCAGCTATCAGAAACCATGCAATAACAAATGGCAAAACCAAGCAATAACATATGAAGTATGCTAGTTATGATATCTTTTTTTTATTTTATGTTTGAAAGGTTGATTGCAAAGTGAACTAATTCCATTCTCGTTAATTTGGGATATTTGAAATTAAAGTTATAAAAAAGAACAGAAAGATGATTAGAAAATTTGGAAGATTTTGATCATAACTTAAAGAATATGATATTTCTTGTTAAAATGTAGCAAGTCAGATATAACATGTATCCTTGGAAAGGTTTCATTTTGCTCTATGTGAAAATGGATTTTTACTTTGAAATTATGTAAAAATGGCACTTACTCCTTTTTTGCCATCAACCTCTCAATTTCCTTGTCTTGTTTCAGGTATATCTACATATAAACTTACATTTGTCTGTGACACTATCTATGTAATATATTGCATATGGTGCAAGATATAATCTTGACTTATGATCATCTTCTGTCTGTCTGTAAGTTGCCTACCCTGGAATTTTCTCTCACTTTTCCGGCAAAAAACACAAAGACCCTGAATCTTCGTGCGTATCATATAGACACCAGTTGTATTTGAACCATTACAATATAAACAGATTATATCTTAATGCCATTTGTTCAGCTGTCTATCTCTCTCTGGTCTGTATTATCTGCCCGTTGAATGGATCGTAAATATTGGAGGAGTCTCAACTTCCGTCTCTCCTCAAATGACCACATCCTTCCTTTTCCTAAGGCAATCTTCCTCAGCACTCACTCAGTGTAGATTCTAAGGTCCTTGGTGACAAGTTACGCAAGGTTACAGAAGATTGGTGAGGTGAGGTAACGATTTTGCATAACAATTGTTTGAATAACATCTGCAAATTGCCTCTCATTTGCAGATCCATTCAATTAATTTTCATTAAAATTTCATTGCTGTAAAATTAGTGGCATGTGGTATACATCCACTTGGATGATGCGATGGTATGAGAAAATTGAACTTAACCCACTGAGGATGGACTGATTTTGCTACAACACGCATTTCACATAGACATCTGCCCAAGTATACTCAGGACTTGTCCTCAACGGGTTAATGATAGACTTAACATATTTCTCCTCTTGCTGCCAGTTTGGTGTAGAAAATTTTAAAAAGTCTTTGCAATAAAAATTGTCCCAGCCATTCTTATTCAGATTATCATGGAGTGTGTTGCTGTTTTAATGATGATTATGCTAATCTAGGTCACATGTTTTAAAATCGCTTCCTCTGTAATCAAGTTCATATCATAATTGAATCAGTTATAAATCAGCTGCTTACCACTGCGTAAGATTCTGTAATTTTTTTTCTTCTAATTCTGCTTCCAGATACGGCATTGATAAAGTGCATTTTATTTACCTATCATTGTATCATTAAAACTGATTATATAGGCTTTTATTCTCTAGCCTGAGAGTATGAAAGATTTTCTGTTGATTGATTAATTTAAAATGTGCAAATCTGCTGTGGGCGGAGACATTTTTAGCTGAAAAAAAGCAAAAGCAAAAGAATCTTTATGAAACCATAGGGTCATTTGCAGTGAGACCTAACCTAATGGTATAAAGAATAGATTTGATATGGAATGCATAATTTGCTTACTAAGTATGCTATCATGAATTAATTAATACTAGCGGTAACACCTGCACAATAATTAGAGACTTGATAGATATTCTATATGTTTCAAACCTTTCTTCATGTACAAGTATACTTGCTAACGTCAAGAGCTAGTGAATGAAAATAATTCGGTCAGATCATAGTAATGCTTGGGAGTTTCAGAGCAGGTGCAAGTGGTATAATGGGAGCCAATTACTGCCTGGATTAAAAGAGGTTAATCTCATAATCCCAATAAGATTACTTGTAATGGATTACAGAAAAAGAAGTTTAATTGCCTAAATGAGTGAAGGAGGAATGTGTTCTGAATATGATTCTGAAATTGATTTTTTTCCCTCTTTTTTGTTTTGTTTCTGGTATTGCACAGGCTATGTGATAACATTGTAGGAATATAGAGTTAAATTTCTCAGACCCTGGCTGTCTATTTCCAGGGAGATTATATTCCAAATAGGAAATCATTTTGATGGGTGTCTGTAATACATGGACCATTACTCAAACTATGTTAAATTAGAATGGAACCTACTAGAATAACGAGGTACTGTAAAACTAAAAGACTGAGGATTTCAGAACTTACTCAGGAAAAGACTTTACTGCATGCTAGTACCTTTTTAATGCAAGTAAGTCAGTTAGATAATATCTAAGCAGCATAAAATGTATCTGTTGTAGTTATGTTCTTAAAGTCGGACGATCGTCATCCCTAATGGTACGTAAACTCCGAACGACCGAAGTTTGTGCATGCAATTGCGCAATGCCCGACTCGGTACTGTATAGGCCTATCCATAAATGTGTGGGACAATGCTGCCACTGAGACACGTGTGTGTGTGCGTGTGTGTGTACGCATCATACACAAACATTGTGACCGCGAGCTGCGGTGATTGGAGGAGAGAGGCCAGAAGACGCGTGGCCCTTTTGGCCTCTCTTCATGTGCATGCGCACTGAGAGTGTGCGTCAATTCGGAAGCTCTCGTGGCTCACTCGGACAGCCATTTTGGGTCAGAAGATTTGTAGCACAGAACTCTTGTAGTCTAGAGTGTTGTTCGCTGACCCATTGAGCCAGCGATATTCTCATTCGGGGGTCACTACATTTGATACAGAATGGGGGAGGCAGCGTGTTGCGTTCGTCTCCGTGCCGCACACACCACTCGCCACGATTGGGTTCCTTTAAAAGAATTATTGTGGTGCTAATCACACTTTTCCTTAACTCCTTGAGGAGGAGCTGATTTTGATGTTAACTAACATGCATTTCCCAAAGACACCTGTTTACTCAGGACTTGTCTTCAAGAGGTTTTTTAACAAAACAATCTCCCCCTGACTTTGTACACATGTAGAACGTAATGGAAGTGATGATGTCAATAGCAGGTGCCTTCACTTAAAAAGAACAAAACAAAACATAAAAGTTCTGGTCATTTCCCTATTCTGGATCAGCTAAGGAAGATTGACTATACTTGTGATGTCATAGCCATGTGACCAGAACAAAAGTCTCTATAATGAAATAGTTCAGAATATGCAAGTAGTCTTAGCTCCATCATTCAAAGGGACTGTGCAGTACTGGTTGACATAGGGATTCATGTTTTTAACATTCCTTTAAGTGAGATAATGAGAAACCTCTTATAAAATATGAAAGAGCATGTAATTTTAAGAAGGATTCAACATTTATTTGATGAAAATTGGTTTTCAAATGGCTGAGATATCCTAAAAAAAAGTGATAGTAATAAAAGGCGACAGGCCACGCCGTTTATTAGGATCTCTTTGTTTCACCTTGTTTGGGGATATCTCAGTCATCTTAAAACCGATTTTCATCAAATAAACTTTTGATACCCCTTGGAATTGCATGCTCTTTGACATCTCATAGAGTGGTTTCTGAATATCTCGCAAAATGGTAAAAGCTAAATCCTCACCTTGACCAGAACTGTACACACCCTTTGATATCTATTAATTTTAATAAGATTTTCACTGGTTTTAGAATCTTAATATTTTCCAGTACTTGATGTGTTAAAGTATTTTTCATGTTATGAACTGTACTCTACCACAATGTGGCATACCAACATGATAAGAAAACATATCTCATGTATTTTGAGGATACTCAAAAACATATCTCATGTATTTTGAGGATATTCTAGCTGTCATATAAATTATTTTTTTCTCAATATAAAGTGTGTGTGTGTGTGCGTATTGTACAACAGTGTATGTGTACATGCTAGCGATCTGCAGAACGATACTAATTATTACAGACATTATGGATGGAGAGACATGTATTATATGTATAGATACATATCAATGAATATAAAATACATCGTGCAAGTGCCCTTATTGAATGGAATTCTCTCAGTGTGGAGTGAAGTTTGGTGTAGAAGTAGATCTGGAGTGAAGGCTATAGGATGTCTCCATTGATTTAGACTGGAAATTATTGTAGAGAAAGTTTGGTGAAGAAGCAGGTCTGTCTGGATTGAAGGCTAAGGGATGTCGTCATTCATTTAGACTTGAGATTATTGTAGTGAAAACTTGGTGAAGAAGCAGGTCTAGAGTGAAGGCTAAGGAACGTCTTCATTGATTTAGACTTGAGATTCTTTAGAGAAAGTTTGGTGAAGAAACAGGTCTTGAGTGAAGGCTAAGGGATGTCTCCATTCATTTAGATGTGAGATGGTGGTAGGTTCGTGGTGAGAGGTGGCACACCCCCTATCAGGCAGGGAAGTGCTTCCTGAGATCTGTCCAATGCAAGCCAAAATACTTCAGCTTGTCTCTGTTGACATACCACCTGCTATGGGTACAAGGTTCCAAAGAGGACCTACACTGTAGGGCTTATTTACACACAAGAGTTCTTGGTTTTTGGATCACAATGCAACAATAGATTTTAATTTTTCCCCGCTCACACATGGCAAAAAATAAAAAATAAAAATATTTGCCTGCAAGCAAAGCACTCTGAATGTCCAGACTGCACATGCCTAAAACAATGGCTGGAGCATGACCTTGGGCACCGTCATCATGACAAGTAGTGTGGTGAGGTGCATTATGAGATCTAAAAAAAATCATGCCCTTTTTTCTGTTGTTGTTGTTGTTTTTTTTTTGTTGCTTGCTGTACATGTAGGGATTAGTGTGCGATGCAGATTATTTCCACCAGGTTTCGTCAAAAGAGTAAGTCCGGTACAGTATGCCAGTATGGACTGTTTTTTGCCTCATAATCATCATAGCTAACATTAGTGATTGTTTTTGAGTCCACGCACAAGATTTACATGGCATTGCAAAAATAGATTAAAACCCCTGTTTTTTATATTTTGCTTGTGTGTGATGAACAAGCCTTTTAGTCTGCACCCTACAACTTTGTATTTGTGGGTGGCACCTCTTGTGTGTGTTGCACTCTGCTGGTTGGTCTCACCTTTTGTCCTTGTTTTTTTTTAATGGTTTTTATGATATCTTCATGTGTATTGGATTTTTGAGTGATAGTATGATGTGTGTAAAGTCTCTGGTGTATTGTGTCAGGTGTATTGTGTCAGGTGTATTGTGTCAGGTGCATTGTGTCAGGTGCATTGTGTCAGGTGCATTGTGTCAGGTGCATTGTGTCAGGTGTATTGTGTCAGGTGTATTGTGTCATGTGTATTGTGTCATGTGTATTGTGTCAGGTGTATTGTGTCAGGTGCATTGTGTCAGGTGTATTGTGTCAGGTGTATTGTGGTCCCAGGTAAACAGTGAGTAATGTGCCCTTTTCACTCCTTGATCTTGATTTAGTATTCTTGAGGGATGGTCAAAATGGGATTGTGTGCGTGTTTGTCAAATGTCAAAATTCTATTTTTGTTTGGAGCATTAAAGACCGTGTAAAGTGTGAAGAAAACAGTGAATAAATTCCATAAAGCATCAGGATGTTTTACAGTCATGTAGAACTGACACCAGTCATTTAAAAAGTACACTCTACCGAGTGTGAGAATCTACTTCCTTACTTTCACAGTATCACACTTCAATTCAGATCAGATTGCTGTATTGATAATCATAAAAAGTAGAAATATGTTCCGTTTAATATTTGACAAGGAATTCACAGAGAAAGCCATAGGCTTGAGGCAAATGTGATCCCCTTTGTAGAGTTAAATACATACGATCAAAAAAAAAAAAAATTGATTCAGGGTCAAATTCAAAATACTTAGTGAAAGTAACAGATTGAATATGCTAATGATATGAAATAAATATGAAAAACATGCTGCGACATATAAAAAACAATACATACCTACAAAACAAACACTGAAACAGGCAGATGGACATATACATTTGGTATAATTTAGTATACAAAGATGCTCAGAAAACTGACAACAAGTGACAGGTTCCTATATCGGGTGCTGTTCGTTATTCCGAAGGATCGTTATTCCGAAGATTTTTTAATCCGAAAATGAAATTCGGAACGATGAACCTCTGGAATAACGAATCTTCGGACTAAAGAGCCTTCGGAATAACGAACCTTCGGAATAACGAGCTGTAACCCCTATATCAACAGAGCCAATAGATATATTTAAGACTTTTTGGTTGCCAGAATAAAAATTTTACAAAGTACCAACTCATGTTTTTGTATTCTATGACAATCATAATGTACAAGATAGCTTTCCTAAGAGATTGATAATGCTGTAAGACAAAAGAATATGTTTGATGTTTTGATGAACTTCAAATCGTTAATACTTTACAAGCACTTTTTTTTTCAAAGGTGATTCTGAAAATGGTACTGTCATTCCCCCTACATTACCTATAGGTTGAATGTGTGACAGTTATCTCTTTAATTCAGTGATGACATTCAAACAGATTTTATCATTTCAAAGAAAACAGTCGAGGGGTAAATTGGCACGAGACAGACACTACACCTTTAAGTTTTGTCTATCAATATGACTAACATGCATCATGTGGAATTGTAATCTTCTATGTTGATGGAATGGAATTCTTGCAACTCAGTCTGTTACCCTGGGTATCTCAGAGACCCCATCCGCGTGGGAACATTCATGCGCATTTTAACAGGGCTGCCAGGAATGAAGTTGCGGAGCATCCAAAATGTGACGATCAAAGCAAAAATTATTGCTCGAGATTGTCTCTACCGAAGGTCTCCATGGAACTCTTTTTTCTATCTTGTTATTCTACTTGATACTCTTTGACAAAGTTTGAAAATTGATGTCAAGCGCCTGCATGAAAATATGTTGCCGAGCATCAGAAAAACATTGCGGCAGTTTCACAATAATAAACAACTTCATTGTATCCACAGCCTGAAGGAAACAATCAGGGCATGGATTGTATTTGTATTGCATGGAAAGTAATCATATTTAGGAGGAAAAGATTTGATTGACTGAGGATATTGCAGTTTCTTGATACCAGTACGATGATGCGCTAAGATGAGTCCATCATAGTGTGTATGATGTTTGTGTGTGTGTTTGTGAGTGTGTTTATGTGTGTGTGTGTCAAAGTTTGTGTTGGCCTATTAGGATTTTCCTTCATGTTTATCACCCCCCTTCGTTTGGTCTTGTGACCTTCGAGGTCAGGGGCGTTTTGAAGCTTGTCACCACTCCAACTGTGATGATCTGTTAATGCTACATGACAAAAAGCCCTGCTCAGGGCACCTACAAGTACTGTGTGGCACAGACCCCTTCACACCAGAAAATTTTACAATGAATTAAAACCCATTCTTACTGGAAACAATTGCAACATCAAAAGTTTTGTTGATAGACCTTTTCCACTCATGCTTCACTTGAAAATTATGATGTTGGTGCATTTGAAAAATCTCTTTTTCAGTTTGCTTTTCACCTGCAATGTGCTTATGACTCTGTAAAGCAACTTTGTATGAAATCATCTAAAGTACACAGCATGTAAACCTGGATAAGATGGGGAATTCATGCAACAAACATCACAAGTTTTCTGTGACAAGGTGCTTCACCCCTTAGAAAACTTCACATAATGGTAAGATCGCACTCCGATCTTTGATTTATGGGGCAAAGTTTCTGGTGGCTTTTGATGCAGTTGCTTAGCAACTTTAATCATGAATGTGCTAGTGAATTTTGTAAAAACAGTTAATTTCCACTGTAGGTGAAAGTGATTCTTGTGTACCATGTTGTTCCAACCTACGATAACGATAAAAAGAGACTGTGTATCATATACACCATGCCTATTCATGTATAAAATGTCATGGCAAATGACAAACAAACCCCTTTCATATTCACAAAATAACGGCATAGCAACTATACTCTCAGACTTTTCAAAGTGACTGTGTGACTCTCAGCACTTCACACTTCACAGAGTTAAGACAAGGATTAAATGTAATCTTCTGTACAGAGGATGTATATTATGTGAGTGTGAAGGCCCAGGAAGTGTTTCACTCAGGAGCTCAGACGAACCACCTCACAGACTTAAAGCCGCAGTGTGGTGAGGAGAGCAAACTTTCCCCTTTAACGCAGTAAGGATGAGCTGAATTTGTTCTAACATTCATATTTCCTGTGGACACCTGCCTGGGCATACAGTAATTAGAGCGAGTTTTCAACAGGTTAAAAAAGATTTCAAGAAATTATTTTTGGCATGGCTACTTTTTGAAATGGCACTTATCCTTGGCAGTTTGTACAAACGAAATATTAAATATGTGAATTTGTTTGAGACAGTAGTGGCAAGGGTGCTGTGCTTATACAGGCAACTCCCATTGTAACTAAGTCCTCAGGATGGGCTGTCTTCTTTGTTATGTCTATTTTTTAATTATAGCCAAACAATAAAGAATATAAAAATGTAGATGATCTAGTTTGGGTCGACCTGAACTAGTACTTGTAATGACAGTTTCATTATTACCATGTTTGTCATAATGAGCTAAATTTGCTGTCACATGCATATTTCCTGTAGACACCTTCCCAAGCATACAGTAATTAGGGCTAGTTTTCAACAGGTTAAAGGAGATTTCAAGAAATTATCTTTGGCATGGCTGCTTGTTGAAATGGCTATTTCCTTGGTCGTTTTTACAAGGGAAATATTAGTTGATGATAATCACTTCAATGTAAAATTGTTTGAGACAGTGTTTGCAAAGGTGTGCTTAGTACAGTGAGTCGACTCCCATTGTAAGGAAATCCTCAGGATAGGCAGTTTTCTTCATTATAGCCAAACAATAAAGAATATAAAAATATAGATGATCTAGTTTGGGACCAGAACTAGTAGGCCTACTTGTAATGACAGTTTCATCATTATCTTGTTTGTCATAATGGAATTTTTTTTTTCTAGACACAACAGCAAATTCAGGAAAATGTTGGTTGTCACACATTAACCCATTGAGGACGATTTCATTTTGCTACAACTTGCATTTCCCATAGACATTCTGCCCGAATATACTCTGGTCTCGTCCTCAACCACTTCCAATTTTTTGCAGAATTGGAAAATAAAAAGACTTGTTTAGTAACTTATAAATCTAAATATTTATACAAACCAGTGATTTCAGGTTGAGATGCAATTTGAAAGCTAGTTTCTATTCCGTTTTAATAGGAATGTCACATATTTCACATATTCATGCGAAATGTGACCCGCTACAACAAAATGGTCCTAAAGTCGCGCACGGTCGAAGCCGTGGAAACCGAGTTTGAAGTCAGAGCATTAAATTTGGTCAAAACTTACAATTTTCTGATTTTGATATTGGAGTCTAACATGTCTTCTATCTTCTGTCGAAATTTTGAAGCAAAATGATTAAAGGAAAGACCAAAAAATAGCGTTTTTCTGAGCCATGTTTTTTGGCGTTTCAACGAAGCAGAAACTGGTTCGAAAATTTGGATTGAGCGCCACAGATAGGTTCCGCCCCTAACAACGACCAGAGTGATCTCATTGGTCAGTTTGCTGCTTGCTGCTAACCGAAGCGTGAAGCTCGCACACTGCCCAGTCGACTGGTGCGTGCGGGCGGGGTGTGCAGCTATGCTCAGCCGCTTCTCACATCCTGGTCACTGATTGGTTGGTGAGGAGACGGCCGACGCTGATGTGCTTGAATGAACTCTTCGGGGGTTGCTAGGGCTTACCTTGTATTGTCCAGAGGTGAAGACTGACTTGCGTGTCCCTTGATCGCGATTGCGTCGAAAGGAAGACTTTTAGGGCGCTTTTCTCGAAACAGTAATTTTCCAGATGTCTCGACATGCTCTCTTGTAAACATCGATATCTCCGCAGCCGATTATTTTTATAAAATGTGTTATATATCAATTTAAAGCAGAAAGATTAGGGGATTATATCATGCAATTTTCAAATAATCGACCTCGCCCGACTTTAGGATCATTTTGTTGTAGCGGGTCACAAATGATCTGTGATCTATTAGAGGGAACTGATTGGGACTGAACAAACTTCATCTGATTCTTTGTACAACTAAATGAAAAACATCTGACAATTTGAAGATGCATTTAGTAGTGTGTGAAATAATAAAAAAAATAATCAAGAATCATTTTCACACTTTTCTGGTCAACCAGAATGAAGTTTGATCTTAGATTTGATATATAAACTTTCATTAGTACCAATTGATACCTACTCAGAATGAAAGAGTGTAAAGAAACAACTTGACACTCTTTTTTTGCCAACCTTGATAATTTTTGACCAAAGCTTTGACATGAACACCATCTCATAGCTACCAATGACACCTACTCAGGAAATATGGTAGGCCACTAGATGACAACTACCACTTGTATCCAATGATGTTCACATGTCAAACACCTTTGCCTCCCCTGTTTTGCTTGTGTGTGGTGGTTAGTGAGCATGAGTAATGATCTGCACACCCTGTGGTATAATATTGTGTTATGTACTTTGCCTGCTTACCAAACCAACCACAAGAGCTCTCCAGACCAACACCCATAGATCTGCAATTAATACTCTTGTCTGTCAGACATCCTACTTCTTTACTGAATCTCATTCAAGCTAATAGTTACGTTCACACGCCAGTTGCCAAACTTGAAGTTTAGGTCGAAACTTAACTGACGATGATTAGCACACCTAAACTTTAAGTTACAACTTACGAGCGAATCTCACTCGATGATTACACCGGAAGTGCAGAGTCTTTGCTAGATGACCTTATGCCTATACAAAATAGCGCAGCTGGAGGTTGACCCGGATGCGAACGAGTAGTGAGGTTCCCGCTAACTCACAAGCTCATTGATTATTAGGTCCACACGGAGCAAAACTGTGGGGACCCCTCTTGGCTCGTGGAGAGAGCGTACGCCATAAGATGTCTCGTGGTTCTAATCATCAATTACAGTAAACTTTATGATTGCTAACTTTCAAGTGCGTCCACACGGTGCTAAACTACAAAGCTAACCATCGAGAGTTGTTTTAAATTTGTAAGTTTACCTAAACTTAAAGTTTGGGAACAGCTTGTGAACCTAACTACTATTTTCCCTTTCTGAAACTTTGAAGTGTTACATATGATGTCAGGTTTTATAATCTGCCTTCACCCGTTGAGGACAAATCCTGAGTATACTCGGGCAGGTGTGTATGGGAAATGCGTGTTGTAGCAAAATCAAACCATCCTCAGTGGGTTAATTATCAATTGTTGAGTGCATGAAGTGTGACTGTTTTCTTTCAAATATTGAGCACTTGTGACTCTGGGTCAGACTCAGGACCATGACAAGAACCCAACAGTGAATTTCTAATCAAAGAAGTCTATAGAAAGTGTTTGTGTCAGGGCGATCCACAGGTGCAACACAAGCCACTATAGGGAATGGTAGCAGGAATTATAACAGACATTTGAAAAATGGAAAGTCATTATGTTGCTTCAAGTGAATTGATACTTTCATGTAGAATTTGTAAGTCATGCTCACACAAAGTTATGACTTGCATTTTCTTGGTGTTATGAGCAGATGAAAACAAACATTTTGCCAGAATTCAAAATACATTTGAACCATCACATTAGTAAGCATTACACAGAATATCTCTTGACAAAATGGCTTGCACTGAATTTATGTAGTCTGTCGCAGAGATTTCAACTCTCCCACCGAAAACCCATTTTTGTAAAATCTCCCGTTCTCCCGCTTGAGATTTAATTTCTCCCCCCCTGGCTCTGTGTCTCCCGTTGGAAAGGATTCCTTACTTCTTGCCATCGTATGTTGAAAAATAAGCCTTAGAGAGCATCTAGAACCCTAGAGCTTCCAGGGCCCTTACGCGGGCCCTGGACCCCAGCCGCAAAGAACTTTGCGCTAGTGAAGTGCGTTTTGTGCACATCAACATGGGGTCTCCCGTTTGCTAGGGGTTTCAGGCTGGAGAATCTCCAGATCAGAAGGTGCTTAGGGTTGGAGTCTCTTCTGTTAATTTTTAGGAAGTGCTGGTTCTTCATTTATATTGTATCACATATCATTGTCTTTTACTAATACTCTTGGTGATTTTCACACATTGTTTGTGAATAAAGTCTAGTGTCATTTGAAGTCTTCATTGATAATATTCATCTATTGAACAAAGCAGAAACTTAGAATTCATATTTTGTAGCTTCAAACAGATTATTTTGTATTATACATTTACCATCATCTTTTCACAGTGATGTATTTGTGTGTTTCCTTTTTTTTTTCATTAAACTTTTGTATACTATTAATTGTGCGCAAAAATATTGTATATTTGTATGTCACTCCAAATATGATATGTATGATATGTTTACTGCAACATGTTGACATACTGAACATACTATTTCTATGCTTGTTTGTCTGATGATATGATTGTCTGCTAGTATTTATAATATAAGCAATGATACATGTATTTCATTAAACAAAACTTTCTTGTGCACCTGTATATTGTTGGGTGAGAACCAGAAGGCCGTTATTGCAATTTTGGGGGAGTATTGAGTCATTGGTATCACATTGTCAAGCTTGATCTCCTCTGACTACAATTTATATCGTGTCAACTTAAAATTATTTTCAAAACCACAAGGGCATTATGTTACCTGATATTTGGAACAATGCTTATACAGCTGTAAATCTACCCACTTTTGATTGAGTAAACATTTCATTTCATGAAAATTGGTTATTTTGCTTTTATTAATGCTCAAATCTTAAAATTCACTAGTCTCCTTCTGCTTCTGAGCTGATGATATGTACAGTGCTCTCGTATATTTAGTAAGCTGTGCATTGAATGTGCTTTTATTGAAGATACTCAAGAGTCTCTTCTTGTAATGGGTAATATCAGGCCAGCTTCCTGTTCAAACCCTGGTCGGGGCCTCCTCCTGGATACCATAGGATGATGACAAACTGTTTTGTGCTGCTGTCAAAAACTTGGCAAAGTTCTTAGAGCTGCTTCCTCCTGGTTTTCTGTGTTTTCTCTTTTTTATTTTTGAAGATCGGTGTTCAATTTAGCTTTAATTTATCAGACACTGGTACTCTCACATTTAAGATGAATGAATTTGGAATGTGTATTCTTATAGAAATCATTAGATCATCTGTTTAATCAGATAATATATGACATGCATTAAAGTGTATGTGTCATAACCCAATTAAGTTGCTAAACATCTATTATTCTGGTTTAACATTATTGTCATCTGCAATTTCATCAATGTATGAATTGTCCCACTGCTTCTTTTTCCAGATTCTACTACAGGAAAAATAAAGTGCCCCCAGGGTATCACGCAAACACAATTGTGAAGAAATGAATTTGGAAGTTTGAGAGATATTTACAAAGCTTGTTTAGTGGTAACCTTTACAAGGATAGGGCAAACTGATCATATTTTAAATCTTGTGATATCACGGAATTTACATAGAGGTGGAAGGTGCAATGTTTGGTCAGTTTAGTCAGGAAAGTGGTAGTAAAGCCTAATTCAAGTGAAGGTTCTGAACACACAGTTTGCATTGATATGTTGTTGTTGTTGTTTTTTTTTTTTGGGGGGGGAGGAGGGGGAGTGGGGTCATGTTTAAATGATAGTGAATCAAAATCTAATGATTTTCTTAAGGTGGTTTTAGCTTACTTGATTCAAGGGTTGTGTTTGAAATGGCTGCCATCATGGAATTAATGTGAAAAATCTAAACCCTTATAGTGCTTCAGTCTCAGTATAAACCACCCCAATAAAATGAAATAATGTTGCTAACAGTTATTGGAGGATTTAGTTCACTGAAGTCAAAGCCCCTTGACATTTTCACAAAAATGTACAAATCATTTACTGGGCAAAAATATCATCTACCTACCATCATGGCTGGATTCTATGATTCTTTCCTTCAAAATCTTTTGAATTCAGAGTGAAATATCCAGATTCCTTGCAGAATGAAATTCCCTCTGACTGTGAACAGAATCCACCAGGTATGGGAAAGAAATGGGTTAACCCGTTGAGGACAAGCTGATTTTTGCAATAACATGCATTTCCCATAGGCACTAGCGCGAGTATACTTTGGACTAGTCTTTGACAGGTTTAGGAATAGAAAAAAAAAAGGAAAGAAAAAAAAAGGAAAGAAAGAAAGAAGAGAAAAAAACTTTCTCTGGTAATTTATGTGTATCATCACTTAATATGATTTCTGTTTTGTGAGGATCAGAAATGTTTTCAGTGTCACATCAAGGACAATTCACTGTCAGGGACTTTAAAGGACAAGTTCACCTTCATAGACATGTGGGTTGAGTGAATGCAGCAACATTAGTAGAACACATCAGTGAGAGTTTGAGCAAAATCAGACAATCCGTTAAAAAATTATGCATTTTTGAAGTTTCTGCTCAGTCACGGCTGGATGAAAAGACTACTATAGCTTGTGATGTCACATGAGTACAACGATATAAAGAAAGAATAAAGAAAATTTAACATATTACCATTTTTCTAGCATAACAAAGAGAACACTCGACTTCTCTCTTTCAGAAGGCAGGGGGAATAATATTACCCTTAACATACGTTAGTAGCAAGTCGAAGAACTGTGCACTTTATTCAAAAAGTAAAGTTTTGCGAAATTCTCTTTTTATTTTCCTTATATAGTTGTACGCATGTGACATCATACACTGTAGTAGTCTTCTCTTCCAGCAGTGACTGCGCAGATACTTAAAATATTCGTAACTTTTGAACGGATTGTCCAATTTTCCTCAAACTTTCACTGATGTGTTCTACTGATATTGCTGCATTCTCTCAATCCTTATGTATATGAAGGTGGACTTGTCCTTTAAAGACTGCCCTCGAAGTCTTTGTAGAAACAGTTGTGAAAAAAACCCCAAATGACAGGAACACACTTGCTGCCAACTGTGAGCTGGTACTGTTCCCGTGCAAAGCGTTGATGAACCATTCATCGTTGTCATGGCGACGTGGCAAACTGCGAGAGTTTCTCTTCCTCGCTGTGTGTGAGTTAAATCACCGAGGCAGGAAAATGCGATTACCCCTTTCCATGACGAGGACACCCCATCGGCGCTGGGAGTGATTCAAATCTTTTACCCCTCTATACAGTTCTCTCTGCATTCTTCTGTTGTCTTGAAATATTAGTAATAATGGTAGTTTATTGGCTTTGACTTTCATTCCAAGGTCCAATGCTATTATTCATTTGATTAAAACCTTATTTGATATACGACTCAGGGTACAACTTTCAGGATTGTGAGTCATGTGTTATACTCTCTGCCCCCCCCCCCCCTTCTCTCTCACTCTCTTTCTCTCTCTCTGTCTACGCATATGGATATGAATACATATTATGTGCATATGACATATATCCATCTATCAATTCATCTCTCTCTCTCTCTCTCTTTTATATATATATGTATATATATCATATCTATACCTATGTACATTCTGTAAAAGTGGATATTTTCACGCGACTAATTTTTCATGCTCAGCCGGGTAAGAAGAGTTTCACATGTTTTTAATTCTGCGGTGTTATCCAAATCAAGACATCAACTGCTGGAAGTTATGGCAAAGAAAAATATTTGCGTGCTTTTATTTTCCGCGCTAGCTTCTGGTTGCGCGAAATGCGCGAAAATTTCAACAATGTGAAAATTTCCACTTTGACAGTATCGCTAGTATTTCTATTTATTTGTCTATGTATTGATCTAGATCTATCTTGCTCTGTCTACTTATATGTCTGTCTGTCTACCTACCTATATATTTTCATTATCTATTCTTCTGCATACAATTATCAACCTCCTTTCCATCTATCTATATATCCTTTTTTACCATCTGATAATCTGTCTCTGTACATGTGACCCGCTACAACAAAAGGATCTTGAAGTTGCTGATGGCTGAGCCGAGAAAATCAAATTTGAAGTCACATCATCAAAATTGGTCAAAACATATCGGATTTCTGTTTTTGGCATAATTTTGTAGTCTAATGTTTTGTCTATCATCTGCCGAAATTTTGAAGCTAAATGATCAAAGGAAAGGCAAGAAATCTGTGTTTTTCTGGGCCATGATTTTCCGACTTTCAACGTTACAGAAACGTGTCCGAAGATTTGGATTTAGCGCCCCAGCTAGACTCCGCCCCTAGCAACGAGGGAGTGATCTTATTGGTCAGTGCGTGGCATCCTGATTACTGATTGGTTGTGCGTAGACCACTGGCACTAAGCTTGAATGAACATCGCGAAGGTCGCTAGGAGCATGCCTTCTATTTTCAAGAGGTGAAAACTGTCTCGCCTCCCCTTGATCATGATAGCGTCGGAAGGAAAACTTGAAGGCGTTTTTCTCAAAACTCTGATTTCCTCAACCACTTGACATGCACTAATAAAATCATTGATATCTCCGCAACCGAATTCTTTTATGAGTTGTGCCGTATACGAAATTAAAGTAGAAGAGTAAGGGAAAAGGTCTTGCCATTTTCAGAAAATTGTCCTCCCCCTGACTTTCGGATCCTTTTGTTGTAGCGGGTCACATATATATCTACTTACCTATTGTATGTATCAATCTATTGGAATCACACATTTCCTTATGATAGTATGCATACATATCTGTATATCGTAAGCATCTAATCAAAAGTAATTATTTGTTTTTGATTTGAAATGTAATATGTTTATATATGGTGTTTGTGGTATGTGAGAGGATAAGTTCAGATGAGATTGCCCTGCTGACAGCGATGGTGTTATGTTTCAACTGGAAATATACATCTGCGTTCACACGTCCATTTCCCCCTTACGGCTTGGTGACATGTGTTTCCTTCGAAGCATCCTTTCGATTCCAAACATATTTCTGAAAAGTAGCTAACAAGCTGCCGAGTGCCGCACGTCAATTCCAACCGCCTGAAAGTTTCATCGTTGATCGCAAAACCAGCCTGTTTGAGTTCACGAACCCCCCTGTCTGCGACTGTTGTCCCACATGTGTAAATGTTGAAGCAAGGCCACCCTTTCATTTGTTGGGAAAGCAAAGTTTGTTTGTTTTTTTCTTACACTTCCTCAGTTCAAAAGGAATGGATTAAGTGTGATAGATGTAAACAAGGGGTGAATATCCTATGTAACTTTAGATATTTGTTAACAAGATTCACTTTGAGGTAAAGTAGCTCAACTGTGAATGAAGCTGATTGCCAAATACCGACAATGTTTACCAGTTAACCTTTAAAGAAATAATATTTTTTAAAACTTAAATTACTGTTTTGTGCACAAAAAAAAGCAATTTGGAGTCATGACTGGACTGTTTCATTGTTAATTACTGTTACCATGAAACTGTAGTTGTGCATATTTATGAAATATCATGTTTCATACATGTCTAAGACAGGAAAGGAAAGTTTCATAAAATTTATGTAAAAACACAAGTAGTTGTCTTGTGGGTGAATAATTCCAGCCTAAGCCCATCCATGTACCGGGCAGTTTATGGTTCTGAGGAAGATTTGCGCCAAAGATCCAACTTTCAGAAAATATCTTCCTTAGTTGTAATATCAGAATTATTTCAGTGATGGGAATAACTGATATGTTTATTTTGCTTCATTTGTAAGAGGCAAAGTGAAATGTTGGATTATTTGCCCAAGCACCATACTGGGTATCACCATTCTGTGTAATGGGATGATATAGTTGTGGTTGAGATTGGGATTCAGATTTTAACTTTTTTGGGAGATAATGAGAAACCACTATATGACATTGGAAGAGCATACAATTCTAAGAGGAATCAAAAGTATGAGATGAAAATCGGCTGATTTTGAAATGGCTGAGATATAAAAAAAACAAAAAACAAAACAAAACACAAAGTGAAACAAAGTGGACCAACAAGGTATTAACTAGGACCATTTGTTTTGTTATGTACTAGAATACCTTAGCCATTTCAAAATGAATCGTGAACTCATAAATGGAAGTGATATAAATGTAGAATTTTAATTGTTGAAAGTGGCAGTAGTCAGTCACTTGACTTTGATGTCACCAGAATTCTATGCTGAGAGAATTTGCACAAATCATGATATTAGCTATACACTGGAGTCACTATATGCTGTCACAACATTGAATGTCTTTAATGTCCAGTGAGATGATAAGAGATTTGTGGGATTTTAAATAAAAGAGAGAAATAATGACATTATTTTTATGTTTCATGAAGGTTTTTAAATTCTTCTGTGAGTTTAACCAAATCATTTGAGGAAAAGTTGGAATAACCATGAAACTGTGGCAGGAGTTATTCCAGAGGGTGACTTCTGTCCTGCATTTTGTGAGTACTCGTTTCTTCAGTACCGCAAAGTTTGTTACTAGACAGGGAAAAAGAGATTCTTCAGTACTGCGAGCTTTGTTACTAGACAGGAAAAAAGGAGATGGCTGTGTTATTCTTGTCATATTTCTCTCTGGCGGGTTAATTCCAGACAACTCGCCAGAGGTCAAGGTAATTTGCCCAAGTGGATAAATTCAGGCCGACATCGACACCGTCTGGGTTTTATGTCATCCTTTGATGCGAGGCTACACCTGATATGGGTCCCTCGTTTGAAAGCAATTCGCTGCACTTGACTTTGTCACGATCCAAGGGGGTTTTCTTTCCTCTTTTTACCCCTTCCTTCTCACTCCGGTTTGCGTGCTGAGGAACTTGATAGGTGTGGTGTGGAAAGGCTCAACAAACTTTAGAATGATTGATGGTGAGAAGAAAACTATTTGGGTTTTTTACAGCTGCAAAGGGTCAAAATCGTTTGCCCAAAATCCTGATATGGCATATTTCTGAGCATTTGTGAATGAGAACAGTTCTAGCATTCTAAGCACTGACATTTCCTGGTTCCATGAAAGCAACGATTGTACTGGTGGATTCGCAACCTGATTTGCGTTCCTCTTTTCTTGCTGTGTAATTGGTCCTTGGAAAATTCCATTTGTAAATAGACTATACAAGGTTTTCTGGATATCGATACGAAGGGAAAATGCAGCAGATATAACATCTTTACCATACATTGTCCTTCTTTATCTTTAATAAAGATATAAAACAGCATCGTGATGACATACTTATATTTTTGGAAATTAATCCACTTATATTTAGGTAAATTATTTTTTATTAAACCTGTAATTAATGAGTCAATTTCTATAAATGATATGATGTCTACAGAGTGTGAGTTGTTACACCAGTTGTAGAACTGATGAGGTGACACACTTCACTGTAATGCAGGTATATGAACATTTATAAATGCAGATAAGCAACCAAAGTATTTGTCTGTATCAATTTGACTTTCAAAAACTTGAATTAAGTTTCTACTTGTTTTTGTTTTTGTGCAGCAAGATAATCTATTGTCAGCAATACAGCCTTCATTGGGAAGGTATGCATAAAATGTCCATGCTTTAATGTCAGTAAAAGGACTTCTTATGTGTTATTTGAGGATTTTGCTTCAAACCTCTGTCATCATAGCATGCATAAATGTGAGTATGTTTTAAAAACTGTCAATTTTAGGTTGCTAATCTATACTACTTTTACCAAATTACTGGATTGCTAATTTTGCCATTTGTCATAATACTCATTATATCCAATGATATTCTCCTATCTGAACCCATTGAGGATGAGTCCCAAGTATACTTGGGTAGGTGTCTATGGGAAATACGTTTTGTAGCAAAATCAGTCCATCCTCAACAGGTTAAGATATCTCATTGAAATTTGAATCAAACATTGACAAAGATAGGATTAGACGTAGACCTCTATGGACTTAAAGGACAAGTTCACCTTCGTAAACATAAGGATTGAGAGAATGCAACAGTATTAGTAGAACACATCAGTGAAAGTTTGAGGAAAATTGGACAATCGATGCAAAAGTTATGAATTTTTAAAATTTTTGTGTTGGAACCGCTGGATGAGGAGACTACTACAGCTTGTGAGTCATATGCGTACAACAATATAAACAAAATGTAAAGAAAATTCAACATATTTTCACTTTTTTCGCATAATAAAAGAGCACTTGACTTGCCTCTTTCTAAAGGGAGGGGGAATAATATTACCCACAACATTTGTTGGTAACGAGTCGGGGGAATGTGCACTTTTTTCAACAGATGAAATTTTGTGAAATTCTCTATATATTTTCCTTATATTGTTGTACGCATGTGACATCTAAGTTATTCACACACTGCAGTAGTCTTCTCATCCAGCGGTTACTGGAAAAAAACTTCAAAAATTCATAACTTTTGAACGGATTGTCCGATTTTCCTCAAACTTTCAATGATGTGTTCTACTAATATTGCTACATTCTCTCAATCCTTATGTTTATGAAGGTGAACTTGTCCTTTAAAGGCAGACGATCGTCATCCCTAATGGTACATAAACTCCGAACGATCGAAGTTTTTGCATGCAGTTGCGCAATGCCAGACTCGGTGCTATATCCATATTTAAAACGTGTGGGACAATAGCTGCCACTGAGACACGTGTGTGTATATGCGTGTGTGTGTACGCATCATACACAAACATTGTGACTGCGAGCTGCGGTGATTGGAGGAGAGAGGCCAGAAGACGCGTTAATTGCTCTTTTGGCCTTTCTTCATGCGCATGCGCACTGAGAATGTGCGTCCATTCGGAAGCTCTCGTGGCTCGCTCGGACAGCCATTTTGGGTCAGGAGATTTGTAGCACAGAACTCTTGTAGTCTAGAGTGTTGTTCGCTGACCCATTGAGCCAGCGCTATTCTCATTCGGGGTCACTACATTTGATACAGAATGGGGGAGGCAGCGTGTTGCGTTCGTCTCCGTGCCGCATAAACCACTCGTCATGATTGTTTGCCTTTAACATCTTATATCATCTCACAAGGAAGCAAATTACTTGATTGATTGATTTTAGAGGTCACTGGTCACAGGTACAATCTATGCTATTCAATCTGAAAGCTATATTTCTCATGATCGGTTCTTTTATTATTGTAGGAACTTGGCAGGCTGATAAATCAATGGCATGTACACATGATATGTAAAGGGTTAATAAGGAACAGGAGACACTGGTACTTCAGTCACTTAATCCTCCATAAGATAGGAAAGAGATAGAGATAGGATACAGTCATTGTCTAGAAATTAATTTCTTGCGCTATCAGGAGTCATTGAACTGTTGGACGTTGTCCTCTCTGTGAAGCTAAACCAGAGCTTTGTGGTATGGAGGTCAGAGATCACTGAAAACCACAAGATTTTACAAACAGTTTATGTTTATTTTTTATAGAGCTCTGTTTCATGTAGAACTAATGAATTAAGATTCTGGAACTTAAATCAGTTGGTATATGCAGGATTTGCAAATTTTTGTTCATGTTACTTGATCTGTAGATGTATGGTACTTCTGACATTTTGGGGAACTTAATAAGGGAATATGCATGAATGAATGTGTGAATGAATGAATAAGTGGATACCGTAGATGAATGAAAGAATAAATGAATGACTGCATGAATGTCAATGAAAGAAGTAAAGAATAACATGAATGAATGAATGAATGAGAGAATGAATGAATGAATGAATGAATGAATGAATGAATGAATGAAAGAATGAATGAATGAATGAATGAATGAATGAATGAATGAATGAGAGAATGAATGAATGAATGAATGAATGAATGAATGAAAGAATGAATGAAGGAAGGAATGAGTGACTGAATGAATGAATGAATGAGTGGAAATAGGTAAAATCAAGTCAATATCATACCACATGTAATTAAAAGACGTTTTCATGAGACGAGGCCATTGTGATTAATGTAATTAGAAGATTTTATCCAAACTGCTCACTGGTCACATGTTTCTCGTTTCCTTGCCAACCACAGGGGCCCTCACGTGTGTCGGTCGTCAATGGGTGGATCAACGTGCTGTCCGGGATGGACGGTGAATCCAGGGAGCAACCAGTGCATCAGACGTGAGTGTCTGCCAGTCTTCCTTCAAGCCTTTCTCTTGTATTATTTTCTGTAGTTCATTTGTAAATAACAGTCAACCATGCCTAAGTTGGCCTCACACAAGTCATAAAAGTGGCTGGGTCAAAGAAAAATTCTGCCCTGAATGGATTTAAATATATGTACATCAATTCTGTTATGTGATCAAAAATTTGGGTAAGTTGAAGCCAATTTTCTGTGGTCCCTTTGAATTAGACCTTGAGATGAGGTTGAGTGTATTATTATGGTATTAACAAATTGTCCTATGTTTTGCTGTCAAACTTGTTCTTCTGATCACGTCTACAGCTTTACCCCCAAAGACATTGACCGGCAAAAATTTATATCAAATAGGCCTATTTGTCTTGTCAGCTCTTCTTTAGTGGAAGTACACGTTATGGCACAGGTGGAAATGGCCTGCGAGACGTTGCAAGAATACTGGCCTTTGTGTTCACCCACGAGTTTAGCTGTGTTGCCTTTCACACAAAGTTACATATTGTCCACAGGGAGTGTGAGATACTCTGCAGTTTATCAGGGATGGTTTTGAGGGTAGAATTTCTGTATTTAATCATCCAGCATTTTACCCTGGATTTTACCGCAAGACCTTTCATACTACAAGATCCACCCAGATTTACCCAGGTGCATCCCAGCGAAATTTGCTATGTATGAAAGGGGTATTAGAGAGAGAGGGGAAGAGAGAAAGACTGCACTGTTGAATGAGTTCAATAAGTTCTGTCTGCGCCTGGCCATTAAAGAGATCGTGTAGTTTTGGTTGAGACCTAATTTCAGGTTTCTAACATTTTTTTTTTGGCGAGATAATGAGGAACCTCTTATGAAATATGAAGGAGCATGTATTTCTATGAGGAATTCAACATTTATTTGATGAAAATTGGTTTTGAAATGGCTGAGATATCCAAAAAGAGCGATTCTAATAAAGTGTGGGACCCACACATTATTACGATCGCTGTATTTTACTTTGTTTTTGGATGTTTCAGTCATTCCAAACCCGATTTTCATCAAATAAACTTTGAATTCCTCTTGTAATGGTATGCTCTGTAACAGTACTATATCATAAGAGTTTTCTTGGTATCTCGCAAAAAGTTAAAAGCCCAATTCTCATCTCCACCAATACTGTACCATCCCTTTAAGGACTTTGCGAGTCAGTGGTTGATTCAGCGAGGGCGCTGCAGTCATCACCAATGACTCGTCTGCTAATGATACCACTTCCCTTCCTCGTCACTCCACGAATATCTTTTCATGTCATCTCACGGCCACCTCAGTCCGAATGCAATTTTAACTTTTCAGGAGCAGAGTCAGGTCTTCCGCTTCCAAAGTCTGGTTCACATTAATTGCTGTGGGCATTGAGCACTCGCTGTATGATTGCCAGAACTCCATTACGTGTGAAATCTAATTTTCCTAAGTATGAAATGCTTGCATGTATCCAATGTCTCCACGAACTGAGTCATAGGCAAGTTATCTGAGGTCAACCAGCATTGTACATTGATATGCCTAATATTTTTGTCCTGGATGTAGGCTTACCAAACATTTCAAAAGAGGATCAGGATTTTGACTTGATAGAGTTTCATATTAGCTCTGATATGTGATAATTTTACATTCAACTTGGCAAATGAAAAGCATCCTTTCCCCACTAACAATGAGTTAAAAGCAAATACTGACCCATGAATTCAACTTTGACAATTATAGGAAGTCAAAGTTAGCTAGGGGTAGTACAGATGACATATTACCGACACCAAAAATTTTTGATCTTTTTAACATTGATAGCTAGCACATAACTCAACCAGACTATGAAATACAAGTCTAGAGATCTTCTTATGTCCCTCTGCTTAAATCTAATTCCTGGAAGGCTTCAAGAAAAGGGCCTTTCCCTTTTTATTTTTGAGAATATTATGCTAAGAAGAATAAACAGGTTTCAAAGCAAAAAGTCACTGATAATTTCAAGCTCGATTAGACTTTATTTAAACATATCAATTAAAAGTATTGATAAAAATGTCATTAAACTATACTAAGGTATCAAATGTTAATTTCAAGAGTTATTTTGGTCTTCTATCCTTTCCTTTAATTTTTAAAGCAAGCATTGAATTTGCTGTTATTTAACCCTTCGATCATAGATGGACAAACAGTGTGAGAAATGTTCTCTGAGGAGAGAGTAAGTTGAAGAACAAGACCAGTTAACCCTCATGTACCTGGGTACTCTGTTCTTGTGAATGCCTGAGACATTGTATGCAGTTTGGTTGTCTCTGGTATTGCATGGGTTAAGCCAGGTAGGTCTCATAGCCACCACCAAGGTGAGCACCAAATATTTGGAGCAGACCGGCTTTGAACACACGAGGGAGCTATTGCCCCTCTTGAACTGCCTGCAAGGATTACCAACCCAACACATTGGAAGGGTTGGGGGTTCACAGGTGGAATGGTTTGCACCCAACGTGTGTGTGGACCGATCTCATTCCTGGTGGACCCATTCACCTGCGAACCTACAATTAACCCCCGACCCCATAGAGACGGAATTGATCAAGCGGATGGGGTAATTGGGGATGAGTTGGGTCTAATGGTGGGAAAAAACCTGGCGGGGATGGCTACGTCGTGGTCTTCCATTCATAGTAACAGACCAGTGATGCATTCAGCAGGGAGAGTTTTGATGGTGGTAGTTATCTATCGCAAACGTGGATCAAATTTCTTGAGATGTCATCTGCACTGTGTTACCAGGGTGGCATTCGGTGGATAGCAGATGAAACTGGTAAAGCAGTGTGAAAAAAAAAAAATTAGCCTCGTGTTATGAGCACCTGAAGTATGAGAAAGCGTAGCCTTCAAATCATGAGCACAACTTCAGATGTGCTTGATTTATTGGCTGTCACATCTCAAGGGGACAGGAGACAGCTCTGAAGCACTCTTTGAATGGAGATTGAGTACTTTGACATCAGCTGTAACTTGACTCACAGGTCTTCAGACACAGGTGGTTGGCTTGGCCACCGCCAATGATATTCATGACAAGATCATGACTCAACACCATAGTTTGGGGGGTTGTGCCGAGATGTTGGTCCATCAAATAGGAAGATTTTGTCACAGCAATCAGTGCCATATGTCAAGGGATACAAACTAATATCATTTCCATGTTATGTTCAAAATGCCTTAGAATGAGTGACAAGTGAATAGTAACCAGAGAGTTCCAGAGAAATTATTTTTTCATGAAAATTACACATTCCATCAACTTGATACTATGTCAAGAGTAGCAACTATTCCCCCTGCTTTCTGAAAGCGGTTAGTCAAGTGCTCTTTCATTTTGCTAGAAAAGCTAATTTTTGTGGAATTCCCTCTATATTTTCTTTATATCGTTGCCCACACATACATCATAACCTCTAGTAATCTCCTCATCTAATGGTTTCAACACCAAAAATTCATAACGTATCGATTGTCTGATTTTCCTCAAATTTTCACTAGTGTGTTCTATCAATGTTGCTGCTTTCACTCAATCCACATTTCTCTTTGGGTTTGGGTTCCCTTTAACCTGCTTAGGATGAGTCCTGAGTATACTCGGGCAGGTGTCTATGGGAAATGCGTGTTGTAGCAAAATCAGTTCGTCCTTAATGGGTTAATGCAAGTCTATACTGTATAGCGCCAACCTCCTCTGATTCCTATTTGCAGAATTGCATTGACTTAGATATCATTTGATCCAGTCAAATGTAGGTAACTGGGGTCAAATCACTTTCTGGTACAGGTGTTGGGCAGACTCGCCCTGTCGAAGGCAAATTGTGAGGAAACGGAAGCAAAGTGGAAGCGTGCTCGACTTGGAAGGGCGGAAAACTGGCATTAGAGACGTCGAGTATGAAATATTTCTTGATCAGTGCAGATGTACTTTCTCGCTCTCTCTCATAGTGTAAGTGAGGCAGTAACCTTTGGAGACGGAATCAAGGGATATCTCTTGTTACTCACATTGGAGCAAATATTACTTCATTATGAAAAGTCAGCAGTTACATACAAGAGTCAACAAGATACGTGAAGTACAAATGCACATGAAAGTGTTTGTCTATTTCACAATGCAATGAATGCCAGTGGCGATTTGCAAAAGTTTCATACCCTGAAAAAGATCATCAGCTCCAATTCACAAATGTTTCTTGGTTTCATAGTAATTCCTTTCTTACATACCACAATGTTTAGCTCCCTGTAATCCTCGAGCTTTACCCTCTTTTCATCACAAAACTTTCATTCCATGAAATCAGTTCATTAAAGAGAGCTCCACATAATCCCGAGGCACAAGACATTCTTACACCATGATTTTGTTTAAAGTCATATCAAAAGTAAGAATGTTACTTACAGTGAGTCTTTGTGCATTTAAAGGGTGTGTACAGTTCTGGTTGAGGTGAGGATTTAGCTTTTAACGTTTTGCGAGATATTCAGAAACCACTCTATGAGATGTCAAAGAGCATGCAATTCTAAGGGGTATCAAAAGTTTATTTGATGAAAATCGGTTTTGAAATGGCTGAGATATCCAAAAAACAAGGTGAAAGAGAGAGATCCTAATAAAGTTATGGCATGTCGCCTTTTATTATTATCACTTTTCTGGATATCTCAGCCATTTGAAAACCAATTTTCATCAAATAAACATTAAATCCATCTTAAAATTACTTGCTCTTTCATATTTCATTAGAGGTTTTTCATTATCTCACTTAAGAATGTTCAAAACATAAATCCCCACCTCAACCAGTACTGTACAGTCCCTTTAAAGCCCCTAAAAGACAAGGAAATGATAAGAAAATATGGAATTTTCTAAGTCTTAACTTCAAGAATATTTTTTGTTGTACGCAAGTGAGGTATCACTGGAAAGGTTTTATTTGCTCTATCTGATGATGGACTTACTTTAAAATGCATTTAGTTCTGCCATAATATGCAAGTGCACAAATTTTCGTGAAAAAAACCAAACAAACATGCTTATCATAGTGCTTTATTAATCTCTCTTGTATAGATTGTAGGGGAAAAAAATGAACCCATGTTGCAAGACAAAATAACCTGTTGAAATCTTCTCTGCTTAAAATGTATGCAGGTCACTAACTTTCCCCAAGTATGGATCATAAAGGTTGTATGGATTTTTATATCAGTACAAGTTTCCAAGTTTTCGTACCATCATTTCAAGACCACCCTAGTCTGACATTTTTGCTGAATTGAAGAGAGCGTCACAAAATTCTGTCTGACATATGCAGTTTTAGATGGTAGTGTGTGTGTCAGGGGTGGGGGTGGGGGAGAGGGTAGGTCTTTTCTGAGGGATATTTAACAAATCTTGCCTCAAAATGCGGTTTGTCATGATTCGGTGATACCTCCTGGCAGAACCACACCATGACTGTAAGTACAGATGCCAGGAATGTAGGGAAAAGTCTGAGAATTAGACTTGACAATGGATGGGATGCTGGGATGAGTCCCCGATGGAATTCCATTTTGGGAGAAGTGGGCTTTTGGGAGACTCCTCGATGAGTGATGTGAAGTTTGGATCAAAAATAGTTTTAAGGGAAAAACAAAATGAGTTGAATTCTTTACCAGTGTCTTGCAGATGGGGAAAAGGTGGTGAAACTTTTTGCTTTTTGATGCACTTTGAACCAAATTCCATATTTCTCAAATCAGGATGTTAGTGATGACTATGTTAATGTACAGAACTTTATTGTTATCAAACCACTCAGCAATAACGTAAATGAATTTGCGATCATCATTTATCTCAACGCTGCACACTGGCACTGGTCTGGTGGTCGAGGACCACTAAATCACTGTCGGACCAGTAACTTTTTCAGGAATGGTCCAGTAAAAAATAGAACAACTGGGTAAGCATACATACTGGTCCAACATACAGGTTGGACCAGTAGAAAAAATGGGTTAATGTGCAGCCCTGTTTATCTATATGAATTTATAATTTTTACATTTGCTTTTATCATTGTAATATTACAGAGATATGAAGTTAAAGGATAGTATTACTTCCTGATTTAGCAGATAGAGAGATGATAACTTTGATGAAATGAAACACAGGTTTGAGAAATATTGTTTATTTATTCATTTATCTATTTATCTATTGTTTGGTGTGTGTAAACAAGCTTTTGATGCTTCTGAAACTGGTGTAAAAATGTCCTGGAGATGATTATGACATGGTCATTGACTTTCTGCCTTGTTATACAAAACAGCCTCTGCCTATGATAATGGCCAGTATTTCTACCCTGATTGTATATCAGTAAAGTTCCCTCTTTTATCCCAAAGAAGACCTGGCAATAATGGCTTGCCTAGAAATTAATGTGATGGATTGTAATGAGAACTTCACATCTGGCATCAAGCAATAGAACTCTAGTTCTACCAAGATGAAATGATTGAATAAAATATAAATCATGACATCAAAGATGAATGAACTCCAAGTTTGTCTTAGGGAGTGTATATGCTCAGTTTGGAATCATTTGATTACTCACTACCCAACTCAGCCAAGCTGAGGCTAGATATTTGGCATTTACTTTCTGAATACAAGATATCATTTTGTGAACTTTAGTGTGGGGCAATGGTAAAGATGGCAAGTAAATTTTATCTCCATTTAATTTTCTGAATCAGATACTCATCAATTTACAATATGACATCATTGAGGAAGACTGGTAATATCATGTTACTGTGCCAAGCAAGAGAACAGATTTAGAGAGTGGAATATCACAAGTAAGATTATAAATTAGAAACTAAAATAATAAGTTATGTACAGGAAGGAGAAGATAATTTCCCCAAAGATGTTGTAGTGGGAACATTTCCAAAACCAGAATGAGGAGAACTGAAGGTTTTTATTGAACCATTTATGACTGCTCCATACATTGAAAAACGGAAACTTTCCCATGTTTAGTCAAGAAGTGCTCATGTGCAAGCAAAAAGGAAACATCCAGGTGTTTTTTAGTAAGTATAGTATTCAACCTGCCAGGCAGTCTATGAGGGAAGGCAGATACCACATGACCAGAAACTGGGATAAAACTGGGAAGCCTAGGAGCAAGCATTTACAGGAGAAAATAACGGAATAAGACTTCAGAGTTTCAGAAACTCCATTTCTGAGGACTGTTTTCTGATTCTGGGTTTTCAGTCACATCTCAGTAGTTACTAGCAACTTTCAACAACAATTTAAAAGTTCTTTTTTTTTGTGGAAGTGTAAATACCCCTTTGAACTCCCTATCAGATGAGAGAGTTCTCGTATTGATATTCACCATAATATGAATATATGATGTATGGATATACAATGTTTTTTGTTTTTGTGCATCTTAATGTTGTGCAAATCAGAATGTTGCTTCAATATAGGACCTTTTTTGAAGTGATATTTTGAGCATCTCTTGGTATGATTATGCTATATCCAAACAACATTTTTTTTTTTCATCTGAAAGCTCTCATATCCGCAAGTCGCATAAGTAGGCAGGGCTTACTCACAGTGCGTGCATAGGGCCAAACATCTGCTACAGATGAGTCAGCACAAAGTATGAACACGAAGCGTAAAGTCCACTTAAAGTTTGTAACGCACAATGGAAAGACTCATACATATTCATGAGCTTCCCATGCAAGTTTAACTGAGCACGAGATCTGAATGCTCCCATGCGATTATCGGATAGTGGGATGTTGTGTCTGAAGGGATTCAAATCAATACGCAGTATATCCGTATGAATATACTGTAAGTAAATTGGTATGTCTGAAAGTGATATTGGTAAGGAAAAGAAAGAGCAAAAGTGGTACTGCATCTTTAAGAGATAAGGTATCATCCTGGAGGGAGTGGGGGAATTCATCATCTACCCTGGGAGCTTTTTATCACTCACTGCAAAATGAAACAAATTTCCATTCTAGTCTGAGAGTGCAGACCCAAGGAAGTTTAATCCTACAGAATTTGGCTTTCCTTCATTTCAAGTTGTACACTGTAGGTAGGCCTAAATTCATATAAGAGCATCAGTAATATCTGGAGAAAAGTCGTAGACTTAATCATTTTCAAAACTTTAACTTTATGTTCATTGATTTGTTTTGGATTAGATGGCATGTTTTATTAGAGCTACAAATGGTAGGACAGGAATTAAATGCAGTAAGATGAAATTGATTAAAAAAAAAGAAGATTATGAAAATGATATTTTTGTATATTCTGTAATAAGGGACCTTTGGGGAAAAGTTTCCTATTTTTCTTTATACGAAAGAGTTAAATGAGGTAAGTGCAGGATTACATTTTTGTATTTTTTTGTTGTTCTTCCATATTCCACATCTCATACAATTTTACATTCTATTTGATTTCAAGAGTGAGGGGCAACACAAACTGGTTCATTTGAGATGGAAATACAAACAGATATATACACGATAAAGCAAATATGAATAGCATGTAAAATGAGAACCTCCTAACAAGAACTTGTTGAATGTAGGTCCCATAGTAATGATTTGTCCTGTATATACAGGAATGAAGCATTCAGAAAACTTGTTAGTCTTGGTGGCACATGTGGTAAAAATCACCGTACACAATAAATATCAGGAGCTTTGGGAGCGAGAAAAGGAATAGAAATAATGAAGAAAGGAAACCAGCTGGATTGGTGAGCATTGGTCTGTCTGACCTGTGAAATTGCTGCTGATGAATCAGAGTTTTTGTGATCTTTAAAGAATGACTAAACTACGCATGACGATTATATTGTGACTGATAACAATAGTGTCTTATATCACTTTGAAGGGAAGAGAGAGGATTTGGTAGAAATTGAAACATGTGATTTGTGAAGGATTTCTTCAAATTGATTTAAAGTAAGAGAGGAGTAGTTTTACTTTAAGATGCCAGACCTACTTCTAATGAATGGAGAAAATTGCCTGAAAATGTAACACTATTTTCGTGTTATCTCCTTCTTTTGTTTTATGATCATAATTTTCTAGTTATGATCATCATCATCATCAAAAATTGTCTGTCTGTTTGTTTTATCCCCTGTTCATTCAAACAAGCCTATCACATATTGTCTTTGGATGAAACTGATTATAGTAATAATTGTCATGATAATTGATATTATTATATGTTATTTTGTAAAGTAAAGTATGATATTTCACCTATGAAACAGGGTTAACATTATTTACTAGATATTGATTTCTTGATAATTGCACTGATTACAACCGTCATTATAATCATATCATTCATGTCATTGCTAATAATGAATTTGATTTTTAACAACTTTTCTTAAACACTGCACCTTCTTTGCTTCATCTCCATAGCTGTGTGTCGCGGTTCCTGCCCCTCTGGCGGTACCTGCACGGCGCCCAACAGGTGTACTCAGTGCCAGGACTCCTCCCAAGGGTACCAGTGTCAGGAAGGACATCCCAGGGTGTCAGGGGTCAACTACAGAGGTGAGAGGTCATCCATCTTCTCCTGTGCTGATCCTTTGTACTCCATCTTGCCAGTTTACCTGGGAGAGGAATGTAGATGAGATGTGATGCAGCTTTTGCAGACATTCCAACTCTTCCACTTTCTTTTCCTCTGAGTTTAAATTTCTTAAATTCTAGTTGTATGTCTGCTACCACTATTACTGGATGAAAAGACTGGGTGAAAAGACTACTTCAGCTTGTGATGTCGCATGCATAGAATGATATAAAGAAAGTATCATAAAGAAAATTCAACATATTTCACTTTTTGCACAAAGGAAAAGAGCACTTGACCTGCCTCTTTCAAAAGGCAGGGGGAATAATATTACTCATTAATATATGACAATTACAAGTGGAAGGAATGTGAACTTTTAAATCAAATCAATTTAAAAAAAATTCCTCATTCAGTTCTAGTAAGATATGGGTTAACTAAACACTCTTTTGATATGATAAGTGACTGGGGTGTCATAGACAGACAGATAGATACAGCTAACTAGCAAGCTAATATAGTGAGAGAGAGAGAGAGAGAGAGAGAGAGAGAGAGATGTACTTGGAGTACTCTTTAAGGATCAGTAACAGAGGAGAGATATAGCAAGAAAGAAAGAGAAAAAATGGAGAGATAGTTTAATAGGTAGAGGAAAAGAAGGAGGGAAATGAGATGGAGAGAGGGAGAGAGGAAGAAAGGAAGAGAAGGATGTAGTTACTGGGCCTTGGTAGAGATGTTGATATAAGACATCCTCCTGTTTTGCTTAAGATCAAGGTAGAACACAGCATTGAAGGATTTATGATATTTTGGGATATGATCTGCTGCCAAGATGGATGACAGGTTGCCAAGGAGGGGGAAACACCCGTTACCATGGCATCCTTCATGGAGGAGTGATGGTTAGGACTTCTCTCAAAGACTCTCAAAGTAAATGCTTATAGTCTCTGCTCTAGACAACTATTAGAGTATTCAGTTCAACAGCCCATGAGTACTGTAAAACGAGGAATGTTCGCATGCATTTTGATTTCGCGAATTTCACGAGATCTGAGTTTCGCAAAATTAAAATGCATGCTAAAGATCTTGTCTACACTATATGCATTGAATGTTAGAGGCAACTTGCGAAAATTTCATGCTGCGAATAAGGCCGTTGGCTCCCATTTGCGAAAATTTCATGCCGCGAATATATCATGTTTTACAGTATTCAAGTTATTCCCCATTCATACTGCACACTTAGAGTGATCCAGGAGTGCTCATGAACCAGGCCCACTGAGCTCTGTATTAAAGGGAAGGTAAACCCAAAGAGCAATGTGGATTGAGTGAAAGCAGCAACATTAGTAGAACACATCAGTGAAAGTTTGAGGAAAATCGGACAATCGATGCAAAAGTTATGAATTTTTTAAGTTTTGGTGTTGGAACTGCTGGATGAGGAGACTACTAGAGGATATGACGTATGAGTGGACAACAATACAAAGAAAATATAAAGGAAATTCAACAAAAATTCACTTTTCTAGAATTATGAAAGAGCAATGGACCAACCGCTTTCAGAAAGCAGGGGGAATAATTGCTACCCTTAACATATGTCAATATCAAGTTGATGGAATTTGTAATTTTCATGGAAAATGGATTTTTGTAGAATTTTCTTTATGTTTTCTTGGTATTGTTGTCCACTCATACGTCATAACCTCTAGTAGTCTCCTCATCCAGCGGTTCCAACACCAAAACTTTAAAAATTCATAACTTTTGCATCGATTGTCCGATTTTCTTCAAACTTTCACTGATGTGTTCTACTAATGTTGCTGCTTTCACTCAATCCACATTGCTCTTGGGGTTTATCTTCCCTTTAATATGAAGAGACAGTCTGATCTGGTCCTGGAGCGCTCCTGAAGCACTCTAAACTCTATATAAGTGGTAACCAATGTTCAGAGCACTCCAGAAGTGGAATGCGATGCACACTGCACATACAGTTTGTATGTTCTTATAAGTTCCTGTCATGTGTGCACTCGAAGGTTACCATGACAGTAGGTGGGTCTTCATCAGCTCGAGCTTGAAGAATAGCCGGCTATTTCTGATCCAAAGAATTAGCCAGATCAGAAAATAGCCCGTTAATTTTGCAATGAAGACCGAAATAGCCGGCTATTCCGATCGGAAAGTAAGCCAAAGAAATCTTGGACTTATTTGCAGAATAGCCAGCTAATCTTAGCGCGTCTTCATCAGCTCGAGCTTAAACATCGGCACTGCATGCGTTGCGCACCACACAGAAATGTAGGCAGTCGGATGAGAGTGTGTTACAAATCGTAGCATCAAGCTTATCACCCGACCTTGCCTGAAGCTCAAGCTGGTGAAGACGCGATTGCACATTTCAGCTGACTTCAGGCTTATTTCTCTGATCCCCCATAAGCTCGCTATTCTTCAAGCTCGAGCTGATGAAGACCCACCTAGTTATGCCCCTCTCAGCCACTGCACGTGTGGTCTCTGTATGAACAGGACAGAGGAGGAGAACAGAGGAGCATATAGTAAAGTTGAAGTGCTTCAGGAGCGCTCCTGGGCCTAAATTTGTGTGTGAATGGGGTATTAGTATTACTGAGACTGATACTTGTGTAAGAGTCATTGCTTTGGTTTTTCCTTTTTGAAAGACTCAGAAAGACGTGCTTAAATTTGGTTTTGTGTGATATGTTTCAAAGTACAGTATAACATCAGACAAAATTCAGGTGGTCCCTATATCCCCCACAACAACAACAACAACAACAAATGGCTGGCATCAAATTATTGCTTGTACGGTATCATATCTTTGATTGAAATGTGAGCAATGAAACCAAAATGAAGGAGACCAATTTTGGTAGCATGGGGAAACGTGGGTGGTCCAATTGACTCGGTCTGTATTTGCTGCCAACCGGGGTACATTCAAAACCATGAAAAGCACCCGTCTGCCACCCGTCAGCGAATGCATGCATTTCAATCCACACTCATTGGTAACGGTTGATTCCACTGAAGATTCTCAGCCATGTGTATGCTTACATACGTAGACATCAGTGATAGAGCTGTATACAATTATCCTTACTGGGATTCTTGAATACACCCAAACTGGGACCACCTTCTCATTCCATGAATTCCCACTACTATAAAAGTTAAAATTTTCGTGGTATTGAAATTTTCGCGCATTTTGCTCAACCACAAACTAGCGCAATAATAAAAGCATGCGAATGTTTTTGCTTCCGATTAAAAACACACAAACTCTTCTTTTCTAGCTGAGCGTGAAGAATTAGTCGCCCAAAAATATCCACTTTTACAGTAGGTTCTCATTCTGTGGATTCATCTAGATGAATCAAAGGTCTGAAATTTGAGACTAATTATGGCTGGTCAAAGAAACCACAGTCACAGAGCAAAGTGAACTGTGATGAAGAAGTCCCAAATTTTCCAGTTACAAAGTCAAGGTTTCTTTGAATCAGAATGTGAAATTTCTATTGACTATGACAGGTAAATTTCCCTGTGGAATTACAAGAATATTCAATGCTGTTAATTCCATATAAAGGAATGAATGTGAAACCACTGAAATATGAAAGCAAAATGGATAGTATATCGTCATATTTTAAGTGTTATTGTAACATCTGAAAGACATGATTTTAAACTCAACAGGTACCGTAAAGTTCCGTGTATAAGACGCACCCGTGTATAAGACGCACCCCTACTTTCGGACCTAAAATTAAAAAAAAAAAAAAAACACAAAAATTTCCACGCAAATATTGCATGTGTCAAACATATTATTTCAGCTCAAAATTTCCCTAGAATGCAGCATGTATTTGCTCTATTTTTCGTTTCCTGTTATACTTTCTTTTAACGGTATCCATCGGGCATCGGCAAAATATGGAAGACGCAAAATGCGAGACTTGTCTCGGTACTCACTTGCTATTGTTTCGCCTTTCAATCGTGGTACATGTATCATATCGTACTCATGATGACTGTAAAGTACGATCTTTGCTATCATACATAGCAGAGGGTGTCTCGCATATTGACGCATGTCAGACTGGAAGGTTCATTACGAAAAATAAGAAAAAGATCAACAAGTGTAGCAGAGGGATCGTACGGCGAGACGTACGGTGCGTACGGTAATTACACTCACTGTTGTTTCGCCCGGAGGGATTACCAGTAACATGTGTGTCTCTTGTACCATGCTTGGTATGCAGTGCCTAGCCTTTTGCAAAAGGCAGCTCGCTATAATTTCAGCACACGCACACAGAGAACAATGGACTTGCACACACAGCGCGCAACGGGCAAGCGAGCTCCGATCCGATCGTTGTGTGCACGCGAGTCCATTGCAAGAGCCTCTCTGCAGCTGCTGCCTTTGCACAAGGCTTGCTAGCTAGCTAGCTAGCTACAGTGTAGCTATGCTATTCTGGCCTCGTGAAATGAAGAGCAAACGAACGCCATGGATATGCATGCATGCTTCACACATCGTTCGTATTACGGTGACATAGTGTCGATCCTACTCCGTATTTTACAGCTTTTGTCTATGGCCATATTGATGCTAGTACACTGATAAGTTTTACGGTATCGGTAATTTGGTAATGATACCTGTACATCGCGTATTTCAGCTACTAGGTTGGCTGTTGGTAGCTTGGTAGACTGTAGTGATACAGCTGTAGTGATACATCGGTAGCAGTGGTGTTACAGCTGTTGTCTATGGCCAGATTGATACATCGTTACTGCACAAGGCCGATGTAAGTTTATCCCGTATTTGCAGCTTTTGTGTGTGCAAGATTGAAAGATCGCTCATTTATCCGTGAGTTTTCGTGATTGCTTACCTTCCAAACGTCGATGGGCATACATGGCCCCAAGTTGCGACCTAATAAAATTGGGTGTACATGACAGATCTTTTTCCGTGATTTGACTGTACTGTACCCGTGTATACGACGCACCCCCGATTTTCAATGTTTTCCGACGAAAAAATAGTGCGTCTTATACACGGAACTTTACGGTATATGAATAATGACTCACATGTGGATAAGGTACAGAGTATCAAAAGGTCAGTACCAACTCAGTCAATATAATGTCATTTTCCCGTCAAAGAAATTTCCTGGTGTACATGCACCCTTGACAGTGACGCAATCATTGTAGATATAGCTACAACCCTTGTATGGCAAACATATACTCCATCATCGACAACGAAAAACATATAAATTGCATGGAATTTTTGCATTGGGACAAAAGTACAGTCAAAATATGTGCAGCTGACTAAATAAGTATCAGTCTAAAGCAAGAAGGCTTTAATGCACTGTGGTAATAGGAGTTACCACCTTCTTGCTCTTAACTGGTGCTATCAAGTTTGTGCGTCTGACAATTCTTTTATCTGTCTGGTTTGCAGATGCCATGGTAAAAGGAGTTGCCATCTTCTTGCTCTTAACGGGTGGTATCAAGTTTGTGCATCTGACAGTACTTTTATCTGTCCGGTCTGTACGTGGATGCCACTTTCTACCATGTGGAAACAGTTGCTCCCTTATCAGCCTGTTTGCTGACCCTCTATTGTTCTTTGATGCATGATGTAACGTCCATTGTAAAAGTGACAGAGACGTACAGGATGTCTCTTGTCTTCTCTCGTCAATCTGGCTATATATTGTGATGAGATAAACAATGTGCAAAGAGAGAGAGAGAGAGAGAGAGAGAGAGAGGGGAAGAGAGATAGATACTGTAGATGGAGAGATAGAGGAAAGGAGAGAAGGGAGGATGATAGATAGATAGAAGAGAGAGAGAGATAATGGGCAGATAAGGTAAACTGGGTTATCACTGACGATCTTAAGATTAAAAGTTCAGAATATTTTGGCACATTCAACATTTTGACAGGAGGAAGAAGGCTTATGACATGGAAGTAAGCAGGATAAGGGTTAATGGGGGGGGGGGGAGATTTGATGAAATATTGAAAGAAGGCTAAGATTGTGGTTTATTGCTCTTTAGTTCAAAACTCATTCTATTGAATTCTAGAAGTGAAATAGAGAAAGAGATTGAGAAAAGAAACACACACAATGGAAAGAAAGGGGACAATTTAGGAATGTGAAGAATCATCAAATATTATGACAAAATTCTTCTCAGATATGATTAAAACGAAAAAAGTGAAAATATTCCAGGCAATTGTAAATCTTGATTGCATCAAATGGATGGGCACTTTGTAGTTCTAACCTAAACATTGCCTTGGCATTCTTGAAGACATTGCTGCAGAGCTCTTAAATTCAACACTCGGGCTTACAACCCAGTTTTTTGAGAGTGACATCATGATGACATCATAGTTGACTAATCGTGACAAAGAGGTTAGCCCGTCATGTCCTTGTCTGCAGATATTAGAGACTAACCTTTGATGACAATTAGACCTGTCATTCACAGGATAGTCTACACCTGGGAACGACCAGACGGAAAAAAAAAATGGAAAAGTGCAGGAGAGCCTAAAAAAAGAAGGAAACCTTTAAATTCTTTAACCAAAATCAGGAGGTACTTGTTACAATTCCAGTTGGGGCACCTTAAGGCTGAACTGAAGTGCTTGCTTATGAAGGTGCGCATCCAGAATTCTTGATACCCTCTCTATTATATACACTCAATGTGAGTGTACACCTGCAAGTATAAAGAATATGATGCATAATATACTACTTTACCAGCATGTTAGATACTTAAAGGGATGGTACAGTTTTGGTGGAGCTGAGAATTGGGCTTTTGACTTTTTGCGAGATACCAAGAAAACACTTATGAAATAGTACAGAACATACCATTTTAAGAGGAATTCAAAGTTTATGTGATGAAAATCGGGTTTGGTATGACTGAAACATCCAAAAACAAAGTAAGACAGAGAGATCGTAATAAAACGTGGGTCCCACACTTTATTAGAATCCCTCCTTTTTGGATATCTCAGCCATTTTAAAACCAATTTTCATCAAATAAACATTGAATTCCTCATGAAAGTGCATGCTCTTTCGTATTTCATAAGAGGTTTCTCATTATCTCACCAAAAATGTCAGAAACCTGAAATTAGGTCTCAACCTAAAATATACGATCCCTTCAGCAGGTGTATCATTCTCATGAAGTATAACAGGTCAGGCTGGATTATTCCATGACTGATTTACTTTGTTATCAGATGAAGTACATAGAGCCTATACCCATAGTGAAATATATAGCATTGCTCAGGGCATATCATGGTGATATGTTACCCTTTCACTTTGCCATTGATATGTCAATATGGTGATATGTCATCAAAGTTTGCAGGATCCATCTAAAACTGATATCTGTTATCATGTGCTAAACCTTGTCAAGTGGAGTGAGGCTGATAATTTAGGACAGTGCAGTGCACTGTTCAGATAGAGTCCTGTTCACCTGTTCCAAGGGTGTGATGTCAAGCACGTACTGTTGTATAAATGTGTTGTATAAATGTGTCAATCCCAGCCTGATGTACAGTGATATGCATTTCTCTCTCTTGCAGGGGCAGATCTAGATATTTGTAAAGGGGAGGCGCCTTTATAAAATTAAGGGGGGTGCACGCGCCCCCCATTTTTATTTCTTTTGTTTTAACAAAAAATAAAGAGGGGGTGCGCACCCGGTGCGCCCTCTTCTGCTCTTGGCTATAAAGTACCCAGCCAGTTTTTAATCAATAGTGAGATACACAGTGATGCAATTAGCAGGATGCAAATCTCAAGATTTGTTTGGGAATCCAAATCCAAAGAAATCTTGGTGTTGTTTTTGTTTTTGAATTATCATAATTTGAGAAATGGCTCAATAATTTGCACCATGACTAGTGTGAGAAACACTGGAGCAGATATATTCCTGAGATTTTTTTTATATTTTCCCATCATTTAAAATACACATCACAACAATGCACAAACACAAGGGCAAGCAGTCACCAATCCGGTACATTTCAAGCATGGGCAGTTTGGTCAACAAATTAGTGCTATCGGCACTTAGATACAGTTTTTATTAAATGAATTACTTGTATATATCAGATACACATGGATGTTTCTGTCTATCTGAACAGGTACATAAAATCTTGATGTTTGGATTGTTATTGAATCCCTGCTATTTTGTCTGTGTGAATTCCAGTACCAATTCCAATTCAATATTCATTTCTGATTCAATATATAGATATGAGATACATGTGAATATAAGGCCAAGTAAAAAAAGAAACCAGTTTCTCGTCCTCGCGCGCATCGATTTTGGCCGCTGCATCGATTTTTTTACTATTTACTATTTTCAAAATGGCGCTGAAAATACCAAGAAATTCATAATTCTCGTCCCAGCCCGCTCCCCGCCCGCATCGATTTTCAGTTGCCGCATCGACTTTTTGATATTTACTATTTTTTCGGCCGCCGAAAAAAAAAAACAGATCGACAATTCACCTACCAATCGTGACGTCTCATTTCTAATTTTTACGCCTTGCGTCCTCTACTTAGCTGTAGACTGTAGTACAGCTGTAGCTTCTGTGTGTAGTGCGTATGTAATAACGCATGCATTTCACACTGCGAGCTCGGCCGATCGGCAAGAAGGAATGACCCACAAAGCAGTCAAACTGCACTGTAGTTGGATGGGCGGCGCGGTGGGCCGGCCTGTACTGGGCTGTGATGTACAGCGCACTCGGTACGTCGTGAACGCGATAGCGGCAACATTTTTGCGAACAATCGCTGATATTCCACGCATATTTCGCGCGTTGTTCGTATTTTTCCCCGTTTCTGATATTTTAAGCGGATGAATTGTACTGTACAAATGCTTGTGAGGATTGTAGGGTATCAAGTTTGTATACATTTTCATGTCATTGTGACTATGTGCATGTGTGTGCAGTGTCGGAAGGTACGGTGCCAGCAGAGAGGTCCACACCTCCCTGGTGCCAGTGCAGTGGCCGTGCCGCACCGTATATCGGCAAAGTGTGCGTGTTTTGTAGCTGTCCAGGGTCCCCATCCCCTGGTCTGTCACGGCGATACATTCTATTTTGAAGAGAAAATGAATGAGCTTTTCCAGCAAATGTAGAATTATTAAATGGGTGTATCTACAAAATAAATAACTTTTCCACGGATTCTGGTTTCTCTCGTATTTCAGCGGGATACTTTTCTTCACGATGTAAATTCACGGACACAGCCGTGAGTGGTATCATCTGAAGTGTGTACTGTTATACAATCATTCATCATCCAAATAATGAGTGATTATCAAATGTCTTTTTAGAACATGAAGAAACATCTTTAAACATTTAATGCTAGAATGCCATATCAGTATAATTTTGACATCCATCTGCAATTGTACAAGCCAGTTTCCAGTTGAATGTGCTACAATTGTACTGTGAAGAACTGCAGATATATACATACCAGCTGTGTGGACACAAAAAGTCACAAACACCAATAGAAATAAAGCAGTGTTTTGAATATCACGGAATTTATTTCAGTCGTACATTTGTTGAAAGACATGTTTTATACCTGTTTCAATTAATAGCACAATACATCAGAATTGCAAGTACACTGGTATCAGAAAAGCCATTACAACACTAAATACCAGTATTAAGATGGTCATTTCCCTTGACATCTGTAGTGGAAAGAAAAAGCAAATGTATTTTTGCATGCATGAAGTTTCATTTCAAGTATGGCACATATATCTATATATTTGTTTGAAAATGCACAGAGTGCAGGCAAGACGTACACTTGGGACCTGGTCTCATAACACAGCTACCAGAGTGATATTTCATTTCATAGATTGAATATAGAAAATTGTAAAGCCCCCTCTCGTTACCTTTCTCAGAACTTTCATTTTGAAGATCCTTGAAAAAATAGTAAGATATCAAATAGTAAGGACCTCCCTCATCGCCTTGCTCAAAAAACCCGGACGAGAAACTACTTTCTTTTTTTACTTGGCCTAAGCAAATTGTTCAAAAGTGTAGATATCAAAACATTGATAACATTGACAAAACAAAGAAAGATTATGAAAAGGGAAAATCAGGGGGAGAACAGATAGCATAGGTACATAAAGAACACAAGCTCATTAACATTGTGTGTAGTTAAGCAGAAAATGGTATGTGGGTAGAAAGGAGAACAGATAGCATAGGTACATAAAGAACACAAGCTCATTAACATTGTGTGTAGTTAAGCAGAAAATGGTATGTGCGTAGAAAGGAGAACAGATAGCATAGGTACATAAAGAACACAAGCTCATTAACATTGTGTGTAGTTAAGCAGAAAATGGTATGTGCGTAGAAAGGAGAACAGATAGCATAGGTACATAAAGAACACAAGCTCATTAACATTGTGTGTAGTTAAGCAGAAAATGGTATGTGGGTAGAAAGGAGAACAGATAGCATAGGTACATAAAGAACACAAGCTCATTAACATTGTGTGTAGTTAAGCAGAAAATGGTATGTGCGTAGAAAGGAGAACAGATAGCATAGGTACATAAAGAACACAAGCTCATTAACATTGTGTGTAGTTAAGCAGAAAATGGTATGTGCGTAGAAAGGAGAACAGATAGCATAGGTACATAAAGAACACAAGCTCATTAACATTGTGTGTAGTTAAGCAGAAAATGGTATGTGCGTAGAAGGGAGAACAGATAGCATAGGTACATAAAGAACACAAGCTCATTAACATTGTGTGTAGTTAAGCAGAAAATGGTATGTGCGTAGAAAGGAGAACAGATAGCATAGGTACATAAAGAACACAAGCTCATTAACACTGTGTGTAGTTAAGCAGAAAATGGTATGTGCGTAGAAAGGAGAACAGATAGCATAGGTACATAAAGAACACAAGCTCATTAACACTGTGTGTAGTTAAGCAGAAAATGGTATGTGCGTAGAAAGGAGAACAGATAGCATAGGTACATAAAGAACACAAGCTCATTAACATTGTGTGTGTAGTTAAGCAGAAAATGGTATGTGCGTAGAAAGCCAGAATAGGCTTGTTATGTTGCACATATGAATAAGACATAATAATGACAAAATGACACTAAATGACACTAAAAATGACACTAACAGTGTCATTTTGCCATTCACAGAGACAAAATAGCAAGATTGACATCAAGCTTCCCAGAGCTTCTGTTTTGCCATTTCTCCTACCCCCCCCCCCCACCCCCATCCTTTTCTCTCCATCTCTTCTGTGGCTGGTAGTCAGGGACCTGTCGTCCTCAATCTCAGCCAGGATGTATCTGCATCACTGACAGGAAGGAGGTGGGGTGGGGGGGGGGGGGGGGGTGGGGGTGGACACTAGTGAGGAGAGAGAGGAGAAATGCTGGACAAGATGAAGAGACGTCTATACTTGTACACACACATACACACACACATGCACACCAACATCCTCAAACAGACATTACACAAACAAACATATAAGCCTATACAAACACATGCATAATTATACACATTATGTAATCAGACACAAAAGGCATTAAAGTGTTTTTTTTTTCTGTTTTTTTCAGTTGAGAATTGTTATAAAACAACTGTGCCTTGTTGATCTTTCTCACATGCTGCTGATAGCAAGTCTCAGCCTTCATTATCATGGTCTTGATATGTTTCTCTCAAGTACATATTTTGCAAAGCAGAAGAATATTAATTCTGCAATCTGTGAACACAGTTAAAAGCATAATATGTAACCGTGCACCTCAAAACGAACATAAAGTCGCACACACTGATTTTGCGTGAGGACTGAAAATAAGTGAAATGGGTCAACCTAGCCGAACTTGACTTTTTCATATTTTCTGAAAGAGCGGGTCTTCTTTTACATTAAGCTAAAATTTGGTATCATAAAACGGGCAGGAAAGTGTGTTTTTTAGCAGTTTATCTCGAACATTTTTGGTAGAATAGTGTGATTAAGTGTGTCTTTAGAATCCCTTTTTCATTTCTGGAAAACCTTGTCCACACTCTTCACTTTCAACTCTAATAACTTTTGAAAGGATAGTGCTACTGCTTTGAAAGTTGGCAGTAGTTATGAACAGAATGTGTTAATGAGGCATACTAAATTTAAGTTTAATCTGATAATCCCTTCATTGTTGTTACTCTGGTGGTTTACTTCCTGTTTTTTTTTTGTCCCATTCATCGCACAGCCAGCACGGTTTGGTAAAGATTAAGCACTTGAATAGACACTGTACTTCAGAGCCTCTTTTCTCACTTCACACTCTTCCTGAGTTTGTGCTTTCTTTCCAATATTTAGATAGGTTAGGAGAGTCCATTTGATTTGAGTTATACATCATTTTAAAGCTTAAAGTCTGCTCTTTCAGAATATGGTCTTAACTAAAAATTCATGTCTGGCGACTTTTTGTTTGTTTTGAGGTGCAGGGTCACATATATTACAATTTGCAGATGAAACAAAATGTCAGCTGTAGTGCTTCAGAATAGTTCTAAAATATGAGTTAGGGATAGAAATGTTTCTAGGCTAAACTGTCTCTGGTTATGGTTTAATGAAAAAAGTAGTGATATCTCCTTATATTTAAGGCTTTATTGCAAAATGTTTACATGTTAGGGTACTTTGTGATGCAACTGACCTATTCATATGCATCAAATGTGATATCGCAAACATTTTTTAAATCACTGCTCCCAATGGTAAACAGTATCTTTAATGTCGTTCTGCATCTTACTTTGATCTACATTAAACCAGAATACTTCAAAACAACAAAAAAGAAGGCAAAGAAGAGTATAGACACCTTTTGCAAACAGAAGGAAAATAAGTTGTAAATTCTTACTTATTTAGGTAAGGTTGTTGTTTGTTGTTCTGTTTCTTGGTTTGTTGTTTTTCTGATTGTTATTAAGGCTCTGCCTTCTGGGAAATCCCCTATAAACTTGAGGTCATTAGTCAAACCCAATGTCAGTGTCAAAATGTGTTTGGGACATCTTGGCCAGTTAAAGAGAGAGAGAGGGAGGGAGAGGGAGAGATGGAAAAGGAAAGGGAGAGAGAGGGAGAGAGAAGCTAAGAGAGAAGGGAGAGAAAGAGACATAAGCAGAAAAATAGAGAGAGAGATGGAGGGGGGAGAGAGAAGAGGGGGAGGGGGAGGCAAGAAATGGTTGACTCCCTCTACCACCACCTGTCTGTTCATGCCCCGCCCCCCTGTGTACATTCTCAATGTAAAACCATGTGTCTGTTCAGACTACCTCATCTACATCTCACGCTGTAGTTGTGCATCATTCAGAGATATAAATCAACAAATCTAAAGCGTGAGAAGATTGTCTTGTTTGTGACAGAGACAATATATATTTTTTTTGAATTCTTGGCTCCTGTCTTCAAAAGAAGGGTCTATTTGGTGGTTGAGAAATATACTTGCTATGTTAAGAGAATTATGATTCCAAGCAAATCTTTTAAAATTCATCGTTTTTGTGGAGTGGTAAGTGAAGAAATAAATATGAACAGAGGGATCATTCCACAGTTGGTGCTGTTCGTAGCAAATTGTCTGAAGTCATCAACCTCTTTGAAGTGATAAAACATCTATGAGGGGGGAGTTTTGGCTTTAGGAGGGAAATACTCTCAAAAGCAAAGTTTGTTATGAAATTTCTGTGAAAAATATCATGATTGTAATGATTTGGTTTGAAGAGAGCAAAAAAAAAAAAATGGAAGCATACCAGTACAATCCTTTGCTGAATAAACTATGTCTGTGTCAAAATGATATGAAAAGAAGAAAATAAACGGAAAGATGTTAACTCCGCTAATGCCATGGGTCGTCAGCAGCACACCAGGGATCACCAGTGTTTCGGCCATTTAAGTGCTGTACACCTCCCCCTGGCTGGCCGGTGCTGCGTTGGGATCCCCTTGACAGCACCCCCATGGCATTTCAAAGAAAAAAACAAAAAACAAAACAAAACAAAACAAAACATCACAAAACAAGACAGAAAAGAAAAAGCTTGGCATCAATCACCTCTCCTCACTCCCGAAACACTCTCTCTACACCCCCCTATTCCCACCACCCCCCCAAGCCTTCCCTACTATCCATGCAGATCCTGTCTCTGCTGCCCCACAAATTCTCCTGATCCACCTTTCCCCGTCCCTACCACCTATTCCCATCCCTCTGACCCACCTCCTTACCGATCGACCAGCATATCCCCTGCACCCCACCTCCACAGTATGCACCTCCGCTCTCCACCCCCTTTTCTCACACTCCTCCCTCAACTCAGCATACCTATCCAGCTTCCTTTCCCTTGCCTCATCCATCCTTGTCTCCCATGGCACAGTCAGCTCCACCATTGCTAACCTGTGCACAGACCTAGCCACCAGCACCATGTCCGGCCGAAGGGCAGATACTACCACCTCCTCTGGCACTGTACGGTTTCCCTCATCCACCCGCACCTCCCAATCATCCCCCGCTGCTAAGATTCCCCCACCATCATCCCTCTGACCCTTCCTTCTCACACTGCATCTCACACCCTCCTTCACAAACCGGATTCCCCTCACCCTAGGAGGCCCATTCTTCTTCCTTGCCTCCACTGCCACCCTCGCCACCTCCGCCATCTCCTTCAACACCTGGTTATGCCTCCATGTATAGGCCTGTAATAGACCTCTACATGCTGACAGAGTGTGCTCTAGTGAGCCCTTCGCCTTGTTGCAGACCCTGCATCCACCATCCTCCACAATGCCCCATCTCTGGAGATTTACTGGAGACGGCAAAACACCAAAGGTGGAACTTTTTCTTTTTCTTTGCAGTATTCTGAAGTTTTTTCTTTGCTTTTGTTTTTTTTGTTTTGTTATTAAGAGTGTGGTACCCAGGTGATAGCAGCAGGGGAAACCCACCATGCAGGAAATAGATTCCTCATGTTCACAAATCCGCAATAATCCAAACAGTGTTCCTTGATCCAATGCAGTATAGAATTCATGGGCTCATACTGGGCAACCTGCAAGATTTTTTCAAACCAGCGGTGGAGTTTAAAGTGGGAGAATACCCTTTCATTCAAAGACCCTTGTTTTTGAAAAATAGCTGGCAATGGTTTTAGCGACACCTTATTTTTCTACTGTATGAAAGAAGACTTCAAACCCTATAATGTTTGCCAGTAAGACGTGAGTAAGAAATAGTATAACAGTCCGTTTCCATCGAGCTTTGAATTGAGCCATATCAGATGAAAAGAATACTGGCAGTTCACTCAAATCTGCGCTTGAAGGGAACGTTACAGTTTTGGTTGAGACCTAACGTCAGGTTTCTAACACTTTTTGATAAGGTAATGAGAAACCTTTCATGAAATGTGAAAGAGCATGTAATTCCAAGAAGAATTCAACATTTATTTGATGAAAAATGGTTTTGAAATGGCTGAGATATCCAAAACAAAGCAACCCTAATAAAAGGTGGGATCCACCTTTTATTACCATTGCTTTGTTTTACTTTGTTTTTGGATGTCTCAGCCATTCAAAACCAATTTGTATCAAATCAACTTTGAATTCCTCCTTGAATTGTATGCTCTGTGCTATTTCATAAGGGGTTTCTTGGTATCTTGCAAAAGAATTATAAGCTTTATCCTTATCTCCACCAATACTATACTTAACTATCCCTTTAAAACTAAAGAAAGATTGGAATGTTAAATCCTAGCATGATTTAACCAAATGCTGATATTGATCACAATATCATATGCATAGCAGCAGAAATTATAATGCCATCCAGTCACAACTCTCTAATTAACTTGTGCTCAACTTGGTTGAATGAATATTCTTATGTACTCATTATTATTATCATTATTATTATTATTATTATTATTATTATTATCATTTTTGTTATTATTATTATTATTATTATCATCATTATTATCATTCATTCAGCCAAATAAAAATGAAAATGCCTCAAATGTGTTTAGGATCGTGATTCTGCCTCTGAAAATTTTCATAAAACGCAACCTAAGGTTTCTTTACTCACATTTGTTGATGCAAAAACAAAATAAATAAATACGATGCTGCAAATATTAATCAACACTCAAATTAGAATAGAATCGTTGCTACTATGATAGTATTCTGTCTATTCCACTTACCAGTTCCTTTTCATCCAAGACTGACACTGTGTCTGAACATCGAGTGTTGTTTCCCTTTAAGTCTTCATGAGTGGGATGGAATAGGTTGATGGAGAGCAGCAGCAAAAAGAATCAACACATTTTCACAGCTGGCACTCTTGTGAAATCTGTCCACTTTGTTCAGTTTTTCAAACTCTCCCCCAAGGTAGTCATGCTGTCGTGTCACATTGTTATGTAGTCTCAGCCGCTATGAAGCCGATTTGCGACATTCGCAGCACGACGTCGAGGGGCTGTCATATAGCAATCCCATCATCACAGGGTGGTGCTCACTCAAGCTGATGGTAGCACTGCTGATTAAAGACCCAGAGTGGTTAAATTCATGTTTGAATTGTTCTGTACCTCTCTCGATCGTTGGCCCAAATTCACGAAGGTGGTACAATCTTGTCCAGGGTTTAAACTATGGACAAAAACCATGGGGCGCCAAGTGTCGCATGAAATATTTCGTTACGAAATCAGTCATTTCGTTGACAAAATGATTATTTTGTAACAAATTGACAACATTTTGTAATGAAAGAAAAATTTTGTTGACAAAATTATAAATTTTGTTAACGAAATGGTCATTCATCACGAAATAATAAGTTTCTTTCAAACTATTCAATGAATCATAATTCTCATATCTGCCAATCCAAACCTACTGTTAGAGGGTACAGGCAGCATTTCAAAAAATAATTTCATATACTTTGATTCCCATAAATCTAATGTGCATCAGTAACCAAGGGCATCTCTACATACAGTATGCCTATTGACAACCCCCCCCCCAAGAAAAAAACAAACAACAACAAGCAAACAAGATAGGGCCTACATATTAAACATAGCTATCTTAATTCATGGCATTGTATGAGAGGAGTTTACACATATTTCAAAAACATGTCTGCAATACAATGTGCCAAGTAGCCTGCTATTAAAAGTATAAAAATGAATTACATGTATGCTGGTGCAACTTTGTGTGAAATATCTTCATTACAATAATTGTAAAATGATACATTAATATCATTGGGCTGTAATCAGTCCTTTATAATGTTCTTTTTTTTGTAATACAGTTCCTTTATTGATCCATAAATCGAAAGAATCATAAACATCATTACATTATTCAATGTCCACATGACAATCCAGACTAAGTCACATATGAATAAAGATGAATCTCAGCAAAGCAAGGAAAATCCTTCACAATGTATGATGAAATGGTTTGAAGTCCCGTCGATTGGGTCAAGACAATCTTACCATATCCGTGTATGGATGCCACGATCCTCCGCCATTGCACCTGTTGAACACCTTCCCAGCATGCCCTGCTTCTATCCCAGAATTCCAGCTGTGAGTGTGATCCTCTGCCATGGTAATCGCTTCCACAATGTAACCCTTGTCCTATTTATGGCATCATGCAAATAGTGCAGTACTTGTACCAAGTTTTTCATATTATGCAATATAAGAAAGGGTAGTATAAGCTTTGCATTGTTAAATGTTAGGGTACAAAATTTCTGGGACTTATCAACTTCCGGCAAATTGAAAGGTGACATGAGGATGATGTTTAAAAAAAGAAGACTATGAATCAATTTTGAACCCTAAGATATAAAGGCATCTCCCTGGTTTGTTCTCAGTTTCTAACGTTTAATATATCCCAGTTTTAATCTTAGATGCTTTGTATATCATAACAATCTGTTTCTTGGAGTGAAATGTCGATTTGCCAATGGTATTGTCCATGTCATGGTTGCCTAGCAGCATGTTGCCTAGCAACAGTGATATCATCATCATCAGCCAACCCCATTAAAGAAGACTGGAGCCAGTGCCTGTGGTGGTCCAGCTCTCAGTAAATCTTGTGTATCAGCAGGAGGGAAAAATTTTGTCAGCCAGGGTTCAACTTTTGTCAGAAGTTTGCCACTTTTCTTTGCCTTCCTTTCATTCACTATTGTTCCATCTTTAAACAGGGGGGGGGGGGGGGGGGGGGGGAGGGGGGTCATTCTTGCCAGAATCAATGTACAGGATATTTTATCACACAGGTGAAAATTGTCAGGGACATGTAATGTGTGTGTGGGATTTAAAGAGATAGCAGGAGGGAAGTTTAGTCAACCAGGGTTCAAGACTTGTCTGAAGTTTGTTTTTTTCTTTTCATTTACATTCAGTTATAGATCATGAATTTCTCTCTTGTTTTGTTTGTTTGTTTTGTTTTGTTTTTGAGTAGAGAAAGATGGTACTTGTGCAGTAATATTCTTTCTTTTTTTTCCTGTGGGAATCAATGTTGTGGGATTTTTTTTTCTTTCGCTGCCGACAGATGAGCATTGTGGTAATGATTTGATATGTGTGTGTGATATTTCAAAGTGAATATCTTCTCTGTAGAGTTGTTCAGAGAACGACAGTTTTGACATGTGTTTTTCTGCCACATGCTTTATCAGATAAGTGTATCATTTTATTTGTAATGACAACAAACTTTGTAATAAAAAAACAACAACCCTCTTTCAAGGAGACATAGAGTCAGACTGTTAGTTCTAGGAACTCACCCAAGATGGAGCTCATGGGGACCTTTATGCCCACAATTGTTGAAGCATGTCATGTGTACAGTCTAGGTATCTGTCTACTTCTTAGTTAATGGATGCCTTTATATCATCATATCTCTAGAAAGATGCCTTTTTATCATTTGATGCCATAGATTGTAAATATAATATCTTAAGACATGATGGATTGTCTTCTAAAGTTGTCAAGATTTTGATTTGTATGTGGTGGCTATGAGAGTTTATGAGTTTCCATGACAATGACTGAGTTTCAGCAAGGTGCTTGCAAGGTTGCTTTTCTTACAGAATCAATCACTGAATTTCAACCCTTTGTTGTGACCTGATAACTTCTGTCATATGATATTGAAGTTTGCAGCAATCCCAGTCCTGTACTGTTATATTTGTCTCTGCCTGAGGGTTCTCAAGGCTCTACGTGGGCTTTAATGCCACACACAGGGGGAATTCGATGAAAATCAACCGCTGTTGAACAGTTGTACATCTGTCTTCTTTAATTTTCATCTGTCTGATGTGCAAGGCTTTTTATCTCGCAGTCATCCAAGGTACAATTGTAGCAAACTCATCCATGCAATGTAGACAGAACATTTTGTGGGTGCTGAGATAGTTGCTCCCGTAGGAAAAGTCTTAGTGTCAAATTTAGACTAGCTGCCTCTTGAACAGAAAGCAAGAAGCTAAAACCAACATTAAATGTGAGTTTATTTTTAGTGCAAACTCATCTGCTTTTCTTTTTGCATGTTTCTAAAAATTTTTTTTTTCGTTTTGCCATTGTTGTATTGAAGTTGGTATTTTCATGGAAAGAAGATGTATGAAATTCCAAGCTTGAACAACCAATGAATATGAAAACATCAACAAAGAGCATGCGTCTTTTTAATTCATTTTTTTTAACCCGTTGAGGATGAGTCCAGAGTATACTCAGGCAAGTGTTTATGGGAAATGCGTGTTGTAGCAAAATCAGCCATCAGTCCTCAACGGGTTAAAGACACTCAGTCGTGGCGAGTGGTTTGTGTGGCACAGAGACGAGCGCAACACGCTGCCTCCCCCATTCTGTATCAAATGTAGTGACACCAAATGAGAATAGCGCTGGCTCAATGGGTCAGCGAACAAAACGTAAGAGTTCTGTGGGCTACAAGAGAGCTCTCTGTGCTAATCTCCTAACCCAAAATGGCTGTCCGAGCGAGCCACGGGAGCTTCCGAATGGACGCACACTCTCAGTGCGCATGCGCATGAAGAGAGGCCAAAAGAGCAACGCGGCTTCTGACCTCTCTCCTCCAATCACCGCAGCTCGCGGTGACAATATTTGTGTATGATGCGTACACACACGCACACACACACACACACACACACGCGCGCGTCTTCTGGCCTCTCTCCTCCAATCACCGCAGCTCGCGGAGACACTTATGATGCGTACACACACGCACACACACACACACGTGTCTCAGTGGCAGCATTGTTCCACACGTTTATGGATATAGCGCCAAGTCTGGCATTGCGCAATTGCATGCACAAACTTCGGTCGTTCGGGGTTTTACGTACCATTAGGGATGGCGATCGGCTGCCTTTAAATACTTAGGACCTTAACTCCACATGAAGCAGTATCATTTTGTCAAATAAATATTATGTGTGATGTCAAGGCATTTATAGCCAACTGAATTATTGTCCTGTGCAGTGCAATCCAGTAAAGTCACAACTGATGTTTATTCAGATTCTAGTGGCAGACCTATTTCTTAAATCAGTATTTGAGTACCATCAGGTTACTAGCAATTATATTTATATATCTTTTTGTGAGAAGGATGAAAGTCATTTTGTAATGAGGACATATTTCTTCTTTGTTTTTGTCTATATTTTTTTTTTCAAATCATACTACATTGAAGTACACAATGGCTGAATTGCCTATCTTGCTAGATCAGAAACTAATGCTACACTATACTTTTAAAGCTATTTCAATGTGAATGCACCTTCTGTATAGCTTATGATACACTAGCATTTTCCCATTGAAGAGTATACATACATTTTTTGCTGTAACCAGGATGCCAAATTCATTTGTTTGTTTTTTTCATTCCCCCGCACGGTGCTGTGTAGTCATATGTTTTCTATCAACACTCACATGGTCTCAATAAATGGTTCAAAGTAATTGCTGAGCAGCAGCCTCTGAGTGAATTGGTAGCAAATTATTTTTTGACCTTAAAGCAGCACTAGTGACCCCCAATTAATTTTTGAACTGTATCAGTTTCTCCAGCAAACCCTGTATGTATCAGGCTTGGTTCAGGTTTAATGCAAACCAGCCCAGAATATCATGCCTAGAAATCGTGAAATGATTACATAAATTCGGTCACGGTCATATAGGCAAAACTTGGAAACTCTGTAACTCCCAACCTCTTGCTACAACGTACATAGCCTACCTTTCAGGCTTTGCGCTACTTTCTGTTCTGCTCAATCTTAACCTTTGACATGATTGACATTGGAATAGCATTTATTGACTTGACAGTTTACATTATTAGAGGCAAGCAGCCATTTTCTCAACCCTTAAAGTTGAATTCTTTATGATGTCAAATAGCAAACTTGAAACAAAAATAGTCAAACTCACTGAAGACACTGCCATTAAACTGAGCCTTTTTGTAAAAACAAACAAACAACCAAACAAACAAATACAGTGTATTAATGCATAATGAAAGGCTGCAAACTAATGATTTACTTTGTTATTAAATATTGATTGGCCTTTTGCTGGTATGATTATATCCTTGCTAGTCAAGAAGTTAGAGAGATAGAGCAAATCAGAAAGAATGAAAAATGTAAAGAGTAAAGATATTGCAGTCCATGAAGATCCATTTCTGTATGCACTATCATTATTATCGTCAGATTATTATTATTTTTTTGCCTGTTTTAAACAGAATTGTGTCCATGTTAATTTGTCATTGAGTAAATTGATTAATAAAAATCTTCCTCTTATGGTGATGTGTCTGGAGACATAAGAAGGGAAGGGGAGGGAAAACTCATGTACGAAAGAGCCTTTCAATTCAAAACATCCTGTAAGGACTTGCAATGGACAGAAAAGGACAGCACAGTTAAAAAAAAAAAAAAAATCTATTCCCCATTCTGTGAGTAAACCATAAACATAACAAGAAACTGGAAGTGTGCATTGTAGAATACAAAAAGTAAGAGAATTAATACATGTGAAATATGAGGAATCTACCTACATAGCATCAGAGCTTGTAGGGTGTAGATTAATACCAGAAGCTAATTCTGAGGGTCTGAGCTTAAAGGACAAGTTCACCTTCATAAACATAACGATTGAGAGAATGCAACAATATTAGTAGAACACATCAGTGAAAGTTTGAGGAAAATTGGACAATCGATGCAAAAGTTATGAATTTTTAAAATTTTTGTTTTGGAACCGCTGGATGAGGAGACTACTACAGCTTGTGAGTCATATGCGTACAACAGTATAAAGAAAATATAAAGAAAATTCAACATATTTTCACTTTTTTCGCATAATAAAAGAGCACTTGACTTGCCTCTTTCTAAAGGCAGGGGGAATAATATTACCCATAACATATGTCGGTAACGAGTCGGGGGAATGTGTACTTTTTTCATAAGATGAAATTTTGTGAAATTCTCTTTATATTTTCCTTATATTGTTGTACGCATGTGACATCTAAGTTCTTCACACACTGCAGTAGTCTTCTCATCCAGCGGTTACTGCACAAAAACTTCAAAAATTCATAACTTTTGAACGGATTGTCCGATTTGCCTCAAACTTTCAATGATGTGTTCTACTAATATTGCTACATTCTCTCAATCCTTATGTTTATGAAGGTGAACTTGTCCTTTAATATGACATTATGGACGTACAGGATTGTTCTTAGTAGAATGTACAGAATATCATAAGAATTGCTTGTTCCAGATGACTAGGCCTACCTCTAGGGCTCACTCTAGCTGACAATTAACCTTTAGGGCTCGTTCCAGATGACTGCCGTCTTTAAACTTCCATCGCACCTGACTAACAGCGGAAGGAAGCAACACTGTGTCAAGAGCAAGTGTTTGTTTTATCTACAAGTGGGACTGTGGAAGGTTACATACGGTGTGCTAATCAATGAAGTCTGACATTACAAAGTGATGCAAAGCTTCTCGGGATAACCTTTTCTTATCCTTCTTGTGTCTTTGAAGTGAATCCATATTACTGCAATAAATGGAGTAAAATCACACAAGACAGAATATTTCATTAAAATTTTGCATAAATGAAGTCATTAAAGGGTGTGTACAGTTCTGGTTGAGGTGCAGATTTAGCTTTTAACATTTTGTGAGATATTCAGAAACCACTCTATGAGATGTCAAAGAGCATGCAATTCTAAGGGGTATCAAAAGTTTATTTGATGAAAATCGGTTTTGAAATGGCTGAGATATCCAAAAACAAGGTGAAACAAAGAGATCCTTATAAAAGGCGTGGCCTGTCGCCTTTTAGTATTATCACTTTTTTGGATATCTTAGCCATTTGAAAACCAGTTTTCATCATATAATTGTTGAATCCTTATCAATATTACATGCTCTTTCATATTTCATAAGAGGTTTCTCATTATCTCACATAGGAATGTTCAAAACATGAATCCCCACCTCAACCAGTACTGTACAGTCCCTATAAAATCTTGCATTCTCATAAGACTAAGAAAAAAAAAGGAATAGTACATATGAAAATTATATGAGGTGCTTAGTTGCTAAACTATTCATATCAGCAGAATAATTTGGCAAGAAAGTTGTTTCTAATTTCATTGCAAGAGGAATGTAGTGAAGATTACTTGAGGACCATTCAGACACCTTGAAATTTAACCTGTTCAGGACTGCTTTCTTAGGCCCCTTTTGAAATTGACATAAATACGTTTGCTGACATATTCAGTACTGGGTAATTTTCAGTTTCCCTGGGCAAGTGGGCAAGTGAATTTGAAGTGTTTATTGCAAAGTGAATTAACTAAATTTCTAGTCAATCTGAGATATTTGTTATTAAACCTTCAAAAAAAAAGACCCCAGTGACAATGCCAAGAAAATATGGGATTTTTTTTTCTCATAACTTTAAGAATGCTCCTAGTTATGCAACAAGTGAGGTACTGTATCATTGAGAAGGTTTCATTTTGCTCTGTCTGATGGTGCAATTACTTTAAATTGTTTAAAAAGGGCATTTAACCCGTTTTGCAATCAAAATCTTCTTTTGTAACACCCAGCATCATGATGGGACTGTTCCATCTCTCAGCATGAAACACCTTTGACAACTGAGCAATTTACTTTTCTATCTTTTGTTTGCATTTGATTATTTTATTTAGTTTTTATGTCAGTACTTTTAATTCAAAGTTTACCGATGATCTAGTACATTTTTATTTTTATTTTGCAAGCTAGCTGAAAAACATCCCTGACTGGTGACAACTGATTGACAAATTGACAAAATGATTTTTAGTGTTGGTAATGTGAATGAATAGAATGAGTTAATACAAATGAGAGAACAATAAGCTACTCTCACTGATGTTAGCTAGCTAGATGACACATCTGCAAAGATGTCAAATATTAGTGTGCTATCCAAGAAGAGTGCTGCTACCTTTAAAGGGATGGCATAGTATTGGTGGAGATGAGAATTCCACTTTTAACTTTTTGCAAGATACCAAGAAACCACTCATGAAATAGTACCGAGCATACTATTCTAAGAAGTTTATTTGATGAAAATCGGTGTTGCAATGGCTGAGGCATCCAAAACAAGGTTAAAAAAAGCGATTGTAATTAAAACTGGGTCCCACCTTTTACTAGGATCACTCTGTTTTGAATATCTCGGCCATTTCAAAACCAATTTTCATCAAATTAATGTTGAATTCCTCTTTGAATTACATGCTCTTTCATATTTCATATGAGGTTTCTGATCATCTCACAAGAAAAAAAAAATGTTGGAAACCTGGAATTAGGTCTCAACCAAAACTATACAATCCCTTTAAACTGTGTTCATTTTCTTCTGCCCGACTAGCTGGCCCAGGAAACGTGTCCTGTATGGCCTGTAGGAAGTAACATCCTGTCCCATTGAATGTCTTCCTATTTCTGATAGTCTGCTGCTGTTCTTTTTTTTTTCTTCTCTTCTCTGTCGGCTGTGAATGGGATGTCTCGTCAGGGATATTTCCTGTGTCCGAGCACGCTATTTATCTCCCGCCTCCCCACCGTAACAGAATATACTCATCTGAACAAGGCTGACTTACGATATAGTCCAATTGATTTCAAGCTAAAACAGAGTTCTAAGAAGGGCTGAAAATTTATCTTCGAGCATTTGGAATTTGCTTGCAATAAATCAAAAGGCTTTACCAAGAAACTTGTCTGGCTCATGGGATTTGCGAGGATGATGAGTTGTTCAAGAGTATTTGAAAAATAAAATCGTAGCATATTACGCAACTTTTATTCCTATAGCACCCTCCCTTTTCAGTGGTGGATAGGTAAAAGTTTTGTACATGATGGTCAAGTTGTGCCTAGCAGCAGTATTGAATCTCATTCAGCTAACAAGCTGTGTGCGATTCACTCTCATGCAATTGATGCTGTTATGGCCCAATATATGTAATCAGTTATAAAACATCATGTAACAACACCAATCAGGTATGCTCTAAGATTGCAACACTTCTGACATTTTATTTACTTATTTATTTATTTATTCATTTATTCAATTATTTATTTCATTATTATTATTATTATTTTTTTTTTTTTTTGGGGGGGGGGGGAGGGTAATATTTCACATTTATGACATTACCCAATTGAAATTGTGTTAAAACAGCAGTATCTTACACATTTCTTATCCTTGTCTATGTCTCCATTTTAGAGAGTTGCCCCCCATGATTGTAGCATGGTAAAAGTTTGTTAGGTTATTCTTTTGTCCTGCTTTGAGAAGGTGAAGAGGTCACCTGGGACAGGGGTCACCAGGGAGGGCAGCAGACAGACCCCTCCCTCTCTCATGATGAGTAATGAGATGCGTTGATTGACATGTCTGGATGAAAGGAAAGAGAACTCAGCCAGATATTCCTTGGGATCTACCTTCTCCAGGCTGTGATTGAGTGTTATCATAACCTCATCTACTTCTTCATCCCACTCTAGTGTTTCAACTTGTTCACCCTACCACTTCCTTATGTTCCATCCTTTCCTCAACCCTCTTGCTTTGAGCAACTCTGAATGAAAAAGTTCTTGCAAGTGAAAGAAAGAACTTGGAATATGAAAAAAAAATCCACAAAAAATGGAACTTTAGCGAATTGTGCACGGAGCCAAGATTGGCAAATGTAAAATGCACTATCAAGTTTTTTTTCCCCCTTTTTTTCTATACGGTACTTTGAATGCCAGAAGCGATTCGCAAAATTTTCATGTCATGAAAAAGCCTTATGGTTTGAATTAGCTAAATTTACATATGCCACAATTTTTGTTCTGGTTTTACACTAAGTGCTGTTTGCTCTAACTAATGTTTTTCATTTGTGAAACTGAGATAACTATAGTCCTGTTCATAGTGAAGTAAAGGTATCATGGTAACATCTTGGTCAAAAGGCGTCTTTTACATGCCAGCTCCCAAACTTTTCCCTCGACTCTTTGTTTCTTGTGTTTCGATGTGTATGTCATAAGGTAGTTTGTGTCATAAGTGTTTGATAGTGATTCAAGTGTGCAATTAATTATTGGATATAGAAAGTATACAGAATATTGGATCAATCATGAGACGAAAGATAGGGAAAAAATGATGCAGACATTTGCATTTTTTCCAATATATGTTGTCCTTACCATGAACCGCAGGTGGTAGTACCCTGACCTGGTAATATGAAAGGTTATCGGTTCAAGTCTCAGGCAGGATCTTTCTTTGCTTCTTGGTTGGTTTATTGTGATATGAATTGAACCATCTTTACAGACTTGGAACTTATCCCAGTTCATTTGAAATTAAAAGAGTTTGTTAGAGATGGTTCTATGATATTTGCTCCTGTGACTAAATTGCTGCCCTGAAATATCCGCATGCTGAGCCAAACATCGATTTTACCCACAAATATTATAAACCCTAAACCTACTCTTAATCCTGCATCAAACTAAACCAATAACCTTATCGCAACCCTTACCCTAACCCTAACTCTAAACCTAATCCTAAAAGTCCTTGGAGAAAATAAGATCGGAAAAATTGTCACAAGAGCTATTGTCTTGTCACTGTTAGAGATACCTTTTGGTGAGCATACATTTTTTTTTTTCACCTACACGTGGACCCACTGGAATACACTCATGGATGCTAGATTAAATCATTCTCGGAAGAGATAATATCAGGTATACAGACAGGAAGACATTATTGCTTCCCCTACAGACTGTCAGTTCATAATCAGATTAGGATCCAAAAGCTGCAACTCTCCATGTCATCCCTAGCTGGCACTCTGTGGATCTGCCTCTGGGGAGTTTAATAAAGGTGCATTCACTTTACCATGGTCTTAAAGGAGACCTCCCGATAATTTTCAGACTTTTACATTTGAACAACTATAAATTAGTTATACTAAGTACAGAGTATCAGAATATATAGTGATTGGGTTGAAGAATAAGAATGTTTTCAAAATTTACAACAAATTGCAATGAACAAGGATGATGACATGGCAGCCTCACCATAAAAAAATGTATAAGTTGGGGCTCAATGAAACAGACCAAAGAAGATGACATGCATACATTCTGCACAGGTGAACTTGTTAAGCAAGTGGTATTGTGATGGAATTATACCACTACATTTCTGAAACATGTGAGGCTCCTACACGTATGTCATCATCATTGTTCAGTGTAATTTGTTTAAGACTTTTCAGAGTATTATTTCTCTGCTCAAAAACCACAATAAATTCCACAAATCTATACATGGAGCTGTTGATTTGTGTAATACATGATGTGAGATTATGAAAATTGTCTGGAATGCCCCTTTAAATACTATGATATTTGGCACTGTTCTCATTGGCAAAATACTCTGATAATAATGTACCTTAATAATTTTCATGAAATACCATATTTCTTGTAAGCAGTGGGCATTTGGGATATCTCCACTAGTTATGAAAAGACAGTTAGCAAAATAAGGATTTTGATATGGTAAATGAATGATTGTATGCATGCAAACTTTTCCCCCTTTTCACCTTGTGATGGAAAAAAGTAATAGAGCTGAAAAAATATAAAAAATGCCATTAAAAAAATTGCTTTTGTGGTATAAACCCAGCAGCAGTTGATGTGTAATAATGACGATACCATTCTGAGAATGGTGTACCATGTAGGATTAGCTGAACTTTAATTTCAATGAATTTTGTAGCAGGAGAATGTGATTGTTTGATATGAATTTGAGTAGAGAAATGCCTTTTATAGTACTCTATTGTTAATGTACAGTGCAATTCATTACCCATATGTCCATGTTGTGTTTTTGCTAGGTCCATCATATACAGGCAACTGGCAGCTGGTACGACGTACGACAATCAGTGCCCCACAGTACGTATCGGGATACCAGTCCCCTACCCAGGCCAGAGGGGTAGGTGTGGTCAGTCGTGCTCAGGTGGTTGGTCAAGTGAACACAAGACCTAGGGACAGCCGGACAATAGTCCAGACCAGTGTCTTGCATCGTACTGGCTCACAGATGGTGCTGCCCAGCAGTGGCCGGACGGCGGCACTATCCGGCTCAGGGGCCTCAAGGATCCCGGGTGGACCAGCCATCTCTAGCGGAGTCCAGACAGCGGCCAGGACACAGAGAATCCAAGGCCGACAAGCAATCTCCCTACCTAACCCTTCACACACCTACAGCTGCTATGCCCTTGGCTGCCACTACAGGTGCAGAGTGTCTAGCAACGGTCAAGTCCAGTGCACCTGTCCACCAGGCTACATGCTCGGCGCTGACCAGAAAAGCTGTATTGGTATGTGACCACAATCTTCTTATTCAACAAAATTTGGAGGAGTGAGATTATGCTGACTTGGGTGGCTTAATGAAAGAAAAATTTGCTTTTAGGTGTAAAGAACTGTCGAGGTCTATTACTTTCATTTCTGATTTTTGACGTTGACTTTAATGATAGTGAGTGAATTGAAGCAGGAGGTATTTCAAGGTGAGGATAATGTTGCTAGAAGCACTTTTGGAAAAAAAAGAGGTGCTGAGGAATAGAGAGGTTTGTAGCAAAGATTAAAATTCTCTTGCAGGCTCTGTTGAGGATAGGTTGCTAATAATGAGAAAGTTAATGTGTGGAAGGGGCTTTTGTCTTGAGAAAAAAATAGTGAAGGAAAAATGCAGTAAGAAGTGAATATTGTGAAAAGGGGTTTGAGGTTTTCAGCTGGGTCTGTAGAAATGATAGTTAGGTATGATATTTGACCGTGCATCACAAATCCAACAAAAAGTCGCACACGTTGATTTTGCACGAAGACTGAAAATAGGTGAAATGGGTCAACCTAGCCATTCTTGAGTTTTTGATATTTTCTGAAAGCGCAAGTCTTTTTCTACACTCTGCTAAAGTTTGGGATCACAAAATGAACAAGAAATTGTATTTCTAGCAGTTTTTCTCGAACACTTTTTGTAGAATAGTGTGATTGGGTACATCTTTAATGAGTCCCCTTTCCATATCCTGTATAAAACACAGGATGTCAACCACCAGAGCAACAACAATGAAGGGATTATCAAATTAAGCTGAAATTGAGCATGTTCTATTAGCACATATGTGCTAATAGAACATGCTCAATTTCATGATTAATGCCAACTTTCAAAGCAGTAGCATTATCCTTTCAAAAGTTATTAGACTTGAAAGTGAAGAATGTACAAAGGATTTCAAGAAATGAAAAGGGGCCTCTAAGACATACCTGATGATTCTACTCTCCCCCTAAAAGGGGTTGTAGGAAAACTGCTGAACACACACTTTCCCATTCATGTCATGATCCCAAACTAAAGAATAATGTAGAAGAAAGATAGCTCCTTCAGTTAATGTGGAAACTCAAGATTGACTTAGTTGACCTATTTCACCTGTTTTGAGTCCTCACGTAAAATCAAGGGGTGCGACTTTTTGTTTGTTTTGTGATGCACGGCCACGTATACAAGTAGTTCCAGCTAGAGTTGATTGATTTTAAAGGCTGACCATGATTACATAGTAAATCAGATTTCTGTAAACCAGCTTTCATATGCAATTGAGTAAGGAGGCTTTCTGCTGAGACCATCTAAAGTTACGTTCAGACGGTAGGCCCTAACCTCGAGGTTAGGAAACCTCGAGGTTTAGCTCTTGCCCCCTAACTACGACGTGTGTCCACACGACGAATCGTAACCTCGAGGTTACGAAACTTCGAGGTTAAGCTTCTGCCCCCCCGTAACTACGAGTGGGTCCCACTCGATGTTAAAACCACAAAACCGGAAGTTTAAGCCCACATTGCTAACAAGGCGTCTATTTATTCTTTAGTCCAACCCTGTCGGACTCGCTTACAGGTACTCTTTTTCTCTGTCATGATATGCAGAGATAGCACTGCACTGATGACTTTATGCCTTTATGAAGATATTCGTCGAAAACATTTCTTTTTTAGCGTCGGAGAAGAATATAGAATACAGTAGCGAGTTCGACATGTTCAGTTTCAGAGATCAAGCGCATGGGAAGAAAAGATGATGTTGTTGTGTCGTGCGTCATAGGTTTTTCACGTGTAGTGTATTTGTGGTGTACGTTTGGGAGGTTGACCCGGAAGCAGAGGGAAATTGTGGGGGGGCTGGAGTTTACGGCGAGGTCACTCTTAACTTCGAGTTCGTTGTTTTTTGTGTCCACACGGTGCTTAACTACGAGTGGGGACCCCCCGCGGCTCGTGGTTAGAGCGCTAACCATAAGATTTCTCGTGGCTCGAAACATCGAGCAAACCTCGAGGTTTGCTTACTACGAGTGCGTCTTCACGGTCCCTAACTACAAGCTCTAACCTCGAAGTTTCCTAACTTCGAGGTTAAGGGCTCCCGTCTGAACGTAACTTAAGTTTCTTGGTAGTGCCACTTATAGATAGTGGCTTGTGATTTGATAAAGCTTATTATAGGTAGCATCAGAAGTTCTTGAAAAATCTTATTCCTCCTCTGTAAGGTTTTTGTCTCGCTGGGCTCGAACCCATCTCTGGGCTGACTCGACCTGTCACAGTGACTTGGCCCCATTTCAAGTCATCAACTTACATCAAAACAACAACTCCCCCTCCCAATTCCTTTCCCCCTCCCCTTAATTCTCCGAGGAGAGAGAGAGAGAAAAAAAAAGCTGGTGAATAATCACAAACAAATGAAACTGATACTTGGAAGTGAGCTACTCAAGTGTGCCAAATTGTAAAGTGACTTCTGATTCTCAATGAAAATGTTTCTCAAAATAAATGTAAATTATTGAGGAGCACAAATATGTAGATGATGGAATAAAAAAAGATAGGGAGAGAAGAGTTTTATAGCATCCTCACCTTTCCTAATGGCATGACAAAACTGATTATCTATATTCAAACATTGTGTATCATTAAGGTGTGGTGAAACAATGAGCATTAGAATGGGTAACTAATCCCTATCCATTTACTGATCGGCTTAAGGAAATCTGCGCTGATCTATGGAGGAAGCAAGCCGATGGATGTGCCTACTGGCAAATGAATCACAGTGCAGTAAGAGTTAGGAGTATATGAGTGAACGATATTTATTAAATAAATGAATGGTATGTAATGTATGTCTGTTCTGTCTGTCTGTCAGTATTTATGTGTGAATGCAGGGCTCGACATTACAGGAGGTCTGATGGTCTCAGGCCACTGAAGATTAATATAAGGCCTCCAAATTTCCAAAAAGGTTACCTTTTGATGGCCTGATTGGGCAGCTAAGAATGAAAATAGATTGGTATGCTCCCTGTATTTTGGGCCAATACACTTCTTTTTTGGGGGCCACTAAAATTTGTAATTCAAAGATTTTAGTATCCCCAACAGAGAAAAAAATTTGTGTCGAACTCTGATGTGTGTATGTGTGCGTGTGTGTGTGTTAGTATGATTCTGTATCCTTCACAGCCCACTGATATCAAGAATAATGATTGTGTTTGTCTCCTCACAGACGTCGATGAGTGTTCACGTTACCCCAGTCTGTGCCAGCAGAGGTGCCAGAATACACTTGGAGGATACCGGTGTGGCTGCCAGAGTGGCTTCCTCACTGCCAACCGGAGGACCTGCTCAGGTATGTGTTGCCATGGTAACGTGAGATGGAAGGATGACTTCCAAATGGGATGGTCAACTGGGTGCATTGATATTCCCCATGATTTTTGTAATGCCCTTAATATGGTAGCTCTTCTTTTTCCCCTTATTTTTGCCGACTCATCTTCTTGTTTACTTTTCCAACTTCTTTTGTTCTTTTGTTCTCCTTTTTCTCTTTCTCCTTCAAGCAAAATTTCTTTTGGAGAGATGTTCATTTGTTGAGTGACGATTGTTAAGTAATCCTAAATTACCTTCAATTGCATACCATGAGTCCATACTTTGTGGGGCATTTTAAATGATGCATTCCAGTGCAGAACATGATGATTAGTCCACAAGTTACACTATTTACACCATATGCTGTATCCTTATTTTGTTTGATTAAAACCTCTTCCCCAAGTTGTTTTGGAATATATACATTTTGATTTCATTCATATTGCCCGTAATCATAGGAATTTGTAATATATACAATCTCAAGAGAAATGTGATATATAAATAGAATATGGTGTAAAATAGATCAAGGAACTTAGAAATGAAATGAAATCATTTGTTTTAATTCAACTTACAGGGGGCTGCGCTGGCTGTTCGAATCCCCAGCCCAACCCAAGGCCCAACCCGAGGCCCAACCCGAGGCCCAACCCCCGACCCAACCCCCAACCCAACCCCCAGCCAAATCCCTACCCGTACCCCAACACAAACGGTAACGGCAACCCTCTCCCTGGTGGATCCACAAACTGCCCCCCTGGCTTCCAGCCCCAGAGGACAGCCCAGGGAGTTCGATGTGTTGGTAAGTCACTCAATGTCACCAGCCAGTCTGCAGCTTTGTATTGACAGATCTATACAAGTCTTTATGCAAATTAATTGCTGTATAATGGAAATAAGATAAATATGACATGGGGGGAGGGGGAAGGCCAAGCCCACCTTTTTTTCTGCACCATACAAAGGGATACAAAAGGTGTCACCACTTTGGGCCCCCACTTTTTTTTTTATAGATAGAAACCTTGAAGTGTGAGCACGGTAAGGGCTTTGTTTGTTTGTTTTTGTTTTTTGCTTGTCAGCTGAAGAAACCCAGAAGTGGCAGCAGAAGTTGCGCTGAAGACCTTTTTTTTTTTTTTTGCTTGTTAGCCCATGAAACCCGGAAGTGAGCCCCCCACCCCCACTTTTGAAAACGTGGCACCGGCGGTGTAATATACATGAATATGAATATAATGATATATGATATAAATGTACAGACATGAGTACTTTGATTTTTTACCAATATGTGAATAAAGTGAAGACTTTGTTCGCAAAAACCGATAAGTCCATATTTGCCAAATGGAGATATTTGCGATTAAAGGTCAAGAAAAATAAAGAGAATAATAAGAAAATGTTTGCTTCTTTTGACCATAACTTCAAAAATGTACCTTTATATGTATGTAGTGACCAATATATCATTTAAAAGGTATTATTTTGTACTTTATGACCGAGACCGTACTTCAAAAATCTTCAAAAATGGACTTATCGGTTTTTGCGAACAAACTCTTCAAGTGTCTCATTCAAGGTCAATGTCAATAGTGTTCCAGGGCAAGGCTTGAACTCTGAATCTTTATTTCTGTTGCCTTCTAGACCACAACACCCTCACCTTTACCTGGGTAGCACTGGTTTAGAGAAACATGGACTTTGTCTATGGAGAATGAGTAGGCCTACATTACTAAAATAAGACCTGTTTGATTTGTAACAGGAGAGACTTCTTAATGGAGAAGAAATACACTCATTCTCACAAATTCCTTACCATAGGCCTATCTATTCATCCATATGTAGGCCTATATCTGGCACAATTCAAAACAAAAATCTTGACAAAAAAGGTAACACAGGGATATAAAGAAGAGGGGGCATGGGATAGTGGGATATAGTTGGCTTCAAAGGAATTGCCTTTATTTAGCTGGCAGACAAAATTGACAACTACTCACTTAGAGAGTATATTACTCCCACATCATTAATTGAATTTTCCTGTTGTTTCCACTCCGTGGTCCCTGCCTGCTACTCTTCCGTTGCTTTTCGTCAGTCCGTATCTGGGTTACATATATCATGCCCACCCGCCCCATTAGATTTTCCACCTCCTCTCCCAAACTGGGAACTAATTTTTCTACCTTGCATTCTCCCCTTTGCCTATCTCTGTGTATATACTCCGGTATCATATTCAAAGTTCCAATGTGAATCTCCCACCTCCCATGACAATGCAGAAACCTTTTTGAAGGAATTTAGTAATGTTCGATAAAATCACCATGAAATTCTAACTCTAAATCCCATGGAGATCATCATTTTCCCCCCATTTATCAGGGTATTCATTATCAGTTTTAATATCTATACTGGAATACTGGTTATTATACGATAAATTTTGTATTATTTATTGGAAAAGGGTAACAAGGACATCAGACTTCTATTCTGTCAGTTGGAAGTTATAGGGAGTCAAAGCAGTGTTGCCTACTTGTGCCACATCCATGACTTTCAATTTATCCCAGATGTGTTGCCATGGTGACGGGATGCAGTTTGGATTTAATTTGATGCAGGGTGTACCTTTGGTTAACCTGTTTTATCCCAGGACAGCAATATTTGCTCCATTAAACTTGAATGAATGGCAGCACTTTCATGTCTGGTGGAGGAGAAGGTTAAGATGAGTTGAAGAAAAGTATCTAAAGATTTATGGTGGACATAGGATGCAATGGTCTTTTTGGGGGATTGACATTGTCTTAAGAATTTGATTTGTGCTAGTTTCCTTCCCGTACAAATTTGAGCAATAGTGGTAGGGGAGAATAGATATGTCAATTTGTGTTGTTTACAGCCAGTGACTCAGCAGGTTTATCATTTCAAGATGTGTTATGTAGCCATGACTTCAGGGGAACTAACATCATTACAGACACCGCAACCTTCACATGCACACCCACACAGAGTCTTTCATTTATTTATTTAGTTTCTGTGAATCAATTTTGGCATCAGTGTAAAAAAAAAACCTTCACTTTCAGGATAATATCTGTATGACTTTGACATATTCTCATGTCTTTAAAGATGTTTTAGTGTACCCATGGCAACATCTTATTTTAAAGGGATCGTACAGTTTTGGTTGAGACCTAATTTCAGGCTTCTAACATTTTTGGTGAGATAATGAGAAACCTCTTATGAAATATAAAAGAGCATGTAATTCTATGAGCAATTCAATGTTTATTTGATGAAAGTTGCTTTTGAAATGGCTGAGATATCCAAAAAAGAGTGATTCTAATAAAGTGTGGGACCCACACTTTCTTACGATCGCTTTGTTTTACCTTGTTTTTGGATGTTTCAGTCATTCCAAACCCGATTTTCATCAAATAAACTTTGAATTCCTCTTAAAATGGTATGCTCTGTACTATATCATGAGTGTTTTCTTGGTATCTCTCAAAAAGTTAAAAGCCCAATTCTCATCTCCACCAATACTGTACCATCCCTTTAATAGAAAGTTTTATTGTTGCCAGATAACTAAGCCACCAAATGAGTGATGTCACATTGCCCCCTTTCCCCAAATAGAAAATGGCAAAGTACACACATTCTTTTCTAGAAACAGTCTACCCTTTTGGCATTTGTCAGCAGTATGATTGAGTTGCTACAAGTGAGTGATTGCCACATGAAATGATGATCACAATATTAGATATAGAATTATGTATACGCTGTTATTTTCGTGTACAGATATTTTTGCGAATAACAAGGCCATAGACATTTTCGCGAGATGTTTTATTTTCGCGAATTGACGCCGACGCTTACATTAATGCACTATTGACAGGGCGCATGGAGACATTTTTGCGTGTTGTTAAATTCGCGATCCAACTGTGATTTGTAAAACTCGCGAAAATTAAACCCTCACGAAAATAACAGCTTATACAATACAGTAATGATGGTGATGATGATGATGATGATGATGATGGGGATGATGACAGTAATGAAGATGATGATGACAATGTTGATGATGATGATGACAATGATAGCAATAGTGATAAATGTCATACTATTAGTAATAATGATAGTAGTAACAATAACAACAATAATGCTAATAGAAGCAGTAATAATGAAGGGACGATAATTGTTATGATGATGGTGATGATTAAAAGTTATGATTAAAGGGGAAGGCTAGTAACTGATCAGTGGGAATCAGTGGAAATGCTGGGATATGATTGTTCCAATCCTTATGGGATTCATTCAAGAGTACATTATATATCTATTGTTGTATGAAAATTATATATCTATTGTTGTGTGAAAATTATTTGCTTCAGAACGGTCTCATATTCGAGTAATGTGCAGCTTAATGCCCCGTCACTGACCAGGCATGCTAACCTGGAAACATTAAACTGCCCATTACTTGAATATGAGACCATTCTGAAGCAAATAATTTTCACACAACAATAGATATATAATGTACTCTTAAATGAATCCCACAAGGATTGGAACAATCATCCCCCAGCATTCGCACTGATTCCCACTGATCAGGTACTCGCCTTCCCCTTTAAAGGGGATGATTCCAGTGATGTTGATGGCAGTGTGATAATAACAGTGCAGAAACAGTTCAAATTTGAAGGCTAGAGTTCTTCCATTGAGTGAGAAAATAGTGACGTCTGAAGAGACAGTGACCCTCAGAGTGAATTCAATCATCCTTGATTTGTGTCAGCTCCCACAATTTGATTTGAGAGTGAATCTGTGAAACATCCTTGTTGAACTCGATCGCCACCTCAATTTCCCCCAGCGATCATAAACCAGAGCACTTTGGAACATGACCTTTATTGGCAAGTTGTTGGATCCATCAAACTAGTGCAGGTGATTGGAAGTGAAAGATGTGAAATGGTACATGAAACAGACATGGACATCTTCAAAAAGTCCATGCTCTTTCTCTCTGTCTATCCATCTGTATTTCTGTACTAAACCAGACTTTACAGGCTTTCACATTTACCAAGAATTTGTCTGTATCAAACATGTTTGTAAACACATTTCACCTCAATCAAGATTTTGTTTTATCTTTAATGTCTGAAAGCGAAATTAAAGCACACTTGTAACAAAAGGTTTCTCAAATCACATGTGGACAGTCATAGTCCTCTAGGAGCATTTTCCAATCAAGTTTTGAGTGATTGAGGATGGTCATTAGGCAACTGAATGGTTTGACCATTAATTATATGCTTGAGGATATTGAGCTGAGCTAGACCTTACATGTACTGTCATTATGATTGGTGCTTAACATATGAATGTATGTAAGGATACTGTATACGTTATATATTTCGCGGGGGTTTTATTTTCGCGAATTTCGCGAGCCGAGAGCTATTCACGAAATTAACAACACGCGAAAATATTACCTTCCAAAATGAATCCCTTGCCTTGATGATACAAACATTTCAGTACTAGTATACCATGTCGCGGCTTACTGAACAGACCATACTGGCTAAGCTTGTTTAGGTACATACAGCACGTCCACGTCTATACTTACGAATACTGTAGAGAGCCAATCCATTATCGCAAGGGGACCACTCGTCAGAAATCTAGTGCGATGGAATTAACCACTTCAAAAATGTTGAATTCTAACTTACTAGTTCGCAGAGTTTGGTAAGTTTTTTTCATGCAGTGTATAACTACCGTAAAGTTCCGTGTATAAGACGCACTATTTTTTCGTCGGAAAACATTGAAAATCGGGGGTGCGTCATATACACGGGTACAGTCGAATCACGGAAAAAAATCTGTCATGTACACCCAATTTTATAAGGTCACCTTGGGGCCATGTATGCCCATCGACGTTTGGAAGGTAAGCAATCACTAAATCTTACAGATAAATGAGCGATCTTTCAATCTGGACACACACAAAAGCTGCAAATACGGGATAAACTTACATCGGCCTTGTGCAGTAACGATGTATCAATCTGGCCATAGACAACAGCTGTAACAGCACTGCTACCGATGTATCAGTCTACCAAGCTACCAACAGCCAACCTAGTAGCTGAAATACACGATGTACAGGTATCATTACTATATTACCGATACCGTAAAACTTATCAATGTACTAGTATCAATATGGCCATAGACAAAAGTTGTAAAATACGGAGTAGAATCGACACTATTGTCACCGTAATATGAACGATGTGTGAAGCATGCATGCATATCCATAGCGTTCGTTTGCATGCTCTTCACGAGGCCAGGTAGGATAGCATAGCTACACTGTAGCTAGCTAGCTAGCTAGCAAGCCTTGTGCAAAGGCAGCAGCTGCAGAGAGGCTCTTGCAATGGACTCGCGTCATGCACACAGCGATCGGATCGGAGCGCGCTTGCCCGTTGTGCGCTGTGTGTGCAAGTCCATTGCTCTCTGTGTGCGTGAGCTGAAATTATAGGGAGCTGCCTTTTGCAAAAGGCTAGCACTGTGCATACAATCATGGTACAAGAGACACACGTTACTGGAAATCCCTCCGGGCGAAACAACAGTGAGTGTAATTACCGTACGCACCGTACGTCTCGCCGTACGATCCCTCTGCTACACTTGTTGATGTTTTTCTTATTTTTCGTAACGAACCTTTCAGTCTGACATATGGGTCAATATGCGAGACACCCTCTGCTATGTACAGTTTGTATGATAGCAAAGATCGTACTGTACACTCATGAGTACGATATGATACATGTACCAAGATTGAAAGGCAAAACAATAGCAAGTGAGTACCGAGACAAGTCTCGCATTTTGCGTCTTCTATATTTTGCCGATGTCCGATGAATACCGTTAAAAGAGAGCATAAAAGGAAACGAAAAATAGAGCAAATACATGCTGCATTCTAGGGAAATTTTGATTTGAAATAATATGTATGACACACGCAATATTTGCGTGGAAATTTTCGTGTGTTTTTTTTTTTTTAATTTTAGGTCCAAAAGTAGGGGTGCGTCTTATACACGGGTGCGTCTTATACACGGAACTTTACGGTAGTATCATTCTTATTTGCTAGTAAGTTGAAAATTCACACTTTCTTTGCCACTTCATATTTTGTCTGGTCCCCCAATCGCGAATTTAACCACTCGCGAAAATGTGTGACAGCGGCAATTCGTGAATATTTATGTACGCGAAAATTATAGCGTATACAGCAGTATCAGGAGGGATAGAATGGTGAGGAGATAGAATGGGAGCAAGAAGGGTGGTGAGGGATGGGGAACGATGGGGAAGAAAAGGGGAGAAGGGCGGTGCAGAATATGGTCTGGTTGACTGACTATTGCTCTTGGCTTCAATGGAAAGATTTGTACATGTGCTTGGCTGCAGATAATCCAATTTTTAAAATAAATAGTCATTTTTGTGTATTCTTTAACAACTATTGAAGCCCCAAATTATTCATATTCTTGTAGTAGATCATAGATTTTGAAAACAAAAAGAAAGAAAGAGTGAATAGATGTACGTAAATGAGGTGGTGCTGGGTATTGAGTGAAGACAATTCCTTTGTTGATAGCCTGCAAACATAGAACCAGAATTGAACTAAACTGTCACCTTCAGCATTCATGAGGTCTCCACTTTCTTTGTCTGCTATGTTAGTCATGTCAGCTGCCTTTAGAATCCTGCTGGTTCTCTTGGATTTCTTTCCTTGCTTTTTTTTCAGTGGAAAGGGCAAAAAGGCATGGATACTTGGGACACACATTTTAACTAGCAAGTCAAAGTGGTAATATTGTATCAATATTGTCACATCACCCTTTCTATTGCCGACGGACAATTGAATCTACGCCCCACATTTTGTATTGTCTGCCGGCTGCTAAACTCTCTAACCCAGCACTGCTGCCTTGCAATGAGGGGATTAAGTTGGCATTATAGAGATTCTCACCATCGGGGTGAATCACAGCGTGTTACGGAGTTGCCCGGCAGGGCTTAGAAGCGGAGCGAATCGGATATTGAATTCGATTGCCGTAATCACGCATGAACATACAGTCTAGACTCCAGCCAGACGAAATTACAAACACATGTCTCTTCAGCCAATCAACCAGTGGTTGCTATACTGTTGTAAAGGAAACAGGAATTGTTGGATACAAGCTATCCATTCCTTTTATCTACTGCCCCTTGATCTGGATTGCTGTGAAGAATCGTTCAGGATATTTTCTTGACATTGAGTTGTCTCACTGTCAAAACTACTCAGCGGAAGAGAGGACTTTAATTACCACTTGACAAAACATTGATGATATTGCCTCACTTTACCTACAGGCTTACGTATCAGTAGTAATATTTTCTATTCTTCTTTTTTTAAAAACTTTTTAAGCTATCTTGAAAGTTATTTCACTCTGTATCATTGTATCAAATCTGGGACATGTTTCAAAATAATTATTCATGTCAGAATATTTTCAATCTTACATACTGCAAAAGTGGATATTTTTGCGCAACTAATTTTTCGCGCTCGGCGGGGTTAGAAGAGTTTCTCGTGTTTTTAATTCCGCGGTATCAAGACATCGACTACAGGAACATATGGCAAGCAAAAATATTTGTGTGCTTTTATTTTTGCGCTAGTTTCTGATTGTGCGGAATGGGCAAAAATTTCAACACCATGAAAATTTCTACTTTTACAGCACACGTAACTAATGGTATACAGGGACTCCTGTTATAACGAGGTCCTTGGGACTGGCAGTTTTCTTTCGTTATATCAAAATTTCATTGTAACCAAACAAATAAACAATGAAACACATAAAGCAGATAATTTTGCGACCTGGATTTTTATTTCATTGTAACCAGAATTTTCTTATAACCATGTTCGTTATGACGGGAGTGCACTGTACTAGTGCCACACTTTTTATATGAATATCAGTCCATGAGATAATATGTCATATAAATATCACATTCACTATTTACGTCTTGGATTTCAACAAAGTTGTCAATTAGCAAGTGAAGTATACTTTAAAGCAGGATAGAGGTATGAGTCAGTTTATACCCAATAACCCAATTTGAAACCTGGACTGAAGTCAGTTGTCATTACATTGAATCTGAGCCAAGAGAGGCAAATCGGGTGAAAAAACCACCAGGTTTGATTAACGAGAATTTTCAATCTCTGCAGTTAGTGGCAATTTTTGGATTTCCGCTCTCTTCCGTAATTTGGTCCAATTTTTCCGATGAGAGATGTGTCTATTAAGAAGTCGGCAGGAATTTGATTTGTGTAATAGGGGGCTACAACTGTTTTCAGCCCTGGTGCTCTAGCATAACTGAGAAAAATTCTTGTTTTTTTATGATATCTAACATAAAACCATAACATTTGAAATATGTCCTCCTTGCAAGCATTTCAGAAGAAATATTTGTCAGTATTTTTACTGTAGAATATTGTTACCTGTGATTGATGTTCACACATGGTGACAGTTTGTAATCTTTTAAATAGTTTCCATATATTCGTCTAATTCAGGCTGCACAAAATGGAAACGAGATTGAGATGATTTCTTTTTTGTCTGTCCATACATCTCTGCATAATCTTTCAATTTTCTTGTTGCCATGGCAACATCAGAAATCAGAATGTAGTGATGACCTCAGATTTAAATGAAAATCAGTATTGTTGGTGGAGACATATGGCATAAAGTATGATTGTATGTATATCTTTTACGAAACCCGTACATCATTAGTAATAAAAATGTCCAATATTCATGCAGTAGTTTCATTATGACAGAAAAACAAAATGAAGAAATCTTTTACTTCATCATTATTTGTTTGTGCTCTAAAGTGGTTTTTGCGCAAACTATACACTGACCTTAACCAAGTTTTGTGGCTGAGCTAGTGACATAATGACACGTTGGTATAACCATCAAGCCCAGACAATAACGACACAATCTGTTTCCCCCCACCCTTGGCATCCTTGTATTACATGCCCTGCCTTGTGTAGCAATTCAGTCATTACTTCCTTCTTAAGGGTATCATCTTATTTTAGACCAGCCCGGAAGAAAGTCACCAAAGGAAGGAAGGTCTGAACCTAAAACAAAAGCCTTGTCCATGCGGTTGACTATTTCCCCCATCGCACGCTGGACGGAGCAGAAATAGCTTGCACTACATTGCAGAGGGAGAGTGGTAGATGATCAGTTCTTGAGGTGTAAGGTTCCCAGAGACGTAACCACAACCTGTTTTTGTGACCTCACCAGTCTCGTAGAACTCCGGTCTGTATTTCGGAGATGGTGCACATTTCAGATCCTGTGTGAAGCTTAGTCATGGAAAACTTGTGGGGGGGGGGGGGGGGGGGGGGGGTGGGGAGCCAAACCCACAAAGGGACACCACAGCCTGTTTTACAAGGTTTCAAACAAGAAGATTGTTTGAACACCTACATGAAGCATACGTGATACACAATGACATGCAAAATTCTGTTATAAAACCTCCAAATACGTACCTTTGGTATGTCATTTAACACCTCCATCCCCTTTTATGATTGATATATTTATTTATTCATCATTCATTGTCTAGATGGATGATACCAAGGTTTTCATTCCCCCCCCCCACACTTTTTGCAGGTCAAGTACAGCCAGATCTGGAATGTGCACTATATTCTGAGTAGAGATTGTCAGACCTGGCAATAAAGAAATGCCGGCCTGATTATGGCAATATTTCTGATGTCTTTGCTACCTCCAGTTGACTTGCTCGGGGAGAGTGAATTGACAAATTTTCAGGTGAAAGTGGACATCACTTTCTTAGTATTTCAGTGAGTCATTTTTGTTCTTTGTTGGGAGGGGGGGGGGGTTGGTTCGTACTGCAATGAAGCCTAAAGCTTGTATGAGTGTAGACCTTGTATTTCTCCTACTTACAAGATTATTTTTGCCAATACCACTGCAAATTTACCATTACATTTATTTTCATGTTAGGATAGATTTGTAACCCTCTATCAATTGTTTTACCTAATTTGTATTTTGCAAGTTTTGTATATGTATTTTTTCTTATTGTATGTTATTTTCCTGAGAAATATAAAGCAAATTTCAGTTAAAATTCAGTGATGTAGAGAAAGAAATGATGACAACGACAATCCTAGAATCCAAGATTTACACTCCCTTTCAAGAGCTTACACTTGAAGAGTTTGTTTGCAAAAACCGATAAGTCCATTTTTGAAGATTTTGAAGTATGATCTCTGTCATAAAGTACAAAATAATACCTTTTAAATGATATATTGGTCACTACATAAAAAGGTATATTTTTGAAGTTATGGTCAAAAGAAGCAAAATTTTTCATATTATTCTCTTTATTTTTCTTGACCTTTAATCACAAATATCTCCATTTGGCAAATATGGACTTATCGGTTTTTGCAAACAAACTCTTCACTTCCTTGTAGGTTGAAGTTACAAGACTGTTTAGACTAAACCTCAGGGTGGGTGTGAACATTGATGACCGACTCCAATATTCAGTTTCTGTTCTATGGGACGAGCTAAGCTGCAGGAACCCACAGTTTGTCTCTGATGCGGTTGCCTCGATCTGCCTTGGATGCTGTAGCTGTGTCTCACAGTGGGCACACTGTTGCCATGACAACATAATTTGATGATAGACCAGGACAGGTGTCAAACTGAATGTAGCTAGTGGAGTCATCAACCCCATTCGCAGTGTACAGATCACTGATCTCTGATCACCCTTGGCAGAGCCCTCCCCTCTTGAGTAGGTTTGACCTTCACCTTGACCCTGACCTTGCATGACCCCACCCTGGCCCACCCTGACCCACCCTGCCATGTCATTGATGGTTGTATGATTTGTGAGGCATGGACATCACTTAACTCTTTATGTGCCATGATGGAAACCCTCTGTGTGTCACATTATTCTGATATAGTATCATAGTCATGCTTTGAGAAAACATTCTATTTTTCAAATCTATGTAACCTCTATAGATTTCTGTTAAATTGGACATGTAGTGAACAAAGTTGTAGAGAAAATGCCAAGCTTTTCTTTGATGAAAACTTTGTATGACAAATCGATAATTGTTTTTCTTTGAAATGACCAGTAGCTACATTACTGTAAAGGCATGACTTTTGCGCACAAAACAGTGACAGAAACTTGGAATTTACACGCGAATCTATTAGGAAACACTGCTTGATAGTCAATCACCACATAAAATGCAAGCCAGATTTGTGACGAACGGTAGCGCGAGAAAAGCTTTCATTGTAATGCGGCACTTGGTAATTTATCGATTGGTTTGGGCAGGTTTGTGGATTTGAGCAGAATATGCGAAGTTGGCATGCCGTCGACTGAGTAGGACGTGTGAACGTGGCACATAAAGAGTTAAACACTCTTACAACATGGAAGCTGTTGGTACTTACTGAACTTACTGAAGCACTGCACAGCCCTCTTGGCAGTGCACCGGCCATATAGAATGTAATGCAGCAAGGGTGAGGGGGCTATTCACCCTACAGTAACCCAGAAATGATGGTAGCTCTGTTTTAAAACTGTTGATATGGTACAGGGATAGTAGCCTTCAAATATAAATTTCTGCTACTTGAAGCAAAGTTGGTCTAGAGATGGTGCTTGTTATTATCATTGAAGATGTCAAAGCTAACTCATACCACCTAGAAAATAAGTTTTAAATATCTTGTCTTCAATGTAAATGGTTGAAGTAACTGGTTCTTGTGTAGCAGTGTAAGCAATAATTTGTAATGGTAGGATAGAAATTGAAGATAGAAGTATGTACATGAAACGTGAAGCCAATAATCAGTTACTTTGGAAATTGAATATGCTTCAATTTTTAAACATGTAGAATATGTTGTTTCCTTCTTGCAGAGAGAAAGAGAGAGAGAGAGAGAGTGTGTGTGTGTAAAGGCTAATTTCAGTCCTTTAAAGAATGGGTGTATTGACCTCCACTGTTTGGCAAAGTTAAACAAAAGTATCCGTTTTTCTGAGGATGCCAAGCCAATCTTGATACAAAAATTCTGACAGGTTATAAATTGCTCCTTTGCCTGAGCAGGTTGTTTTCTTCAGAAGTTTTCCAACCATATGTTGACTAAAAAAGATTGTTTTGCCTGGAAAATCCAATAAATGACAAAGTGAATAACTTTCTCTAATATGCAAAATGAGTGGTAGCACATGGTGATTGATTGTGTCAGCTTCTGTCAACCAAACTTACCTTCACCTCTTCTACCAATAAGAAACAACAATGTCAACAAAATGACCACCAGTTTGGTATCTGACCAGCCTACTTCCTACAAATTGTAGATAGCTGCTTGGTAGTCATGGTATTTATGACTCTTGTAAGACTTTGTCAAACAAATTTTGGACTTGATTTTGGTTGACATATTTCAGTAATCTCGCCCCCTGGGTATCCTTTCGCCTGCCACCTCCTATGGCGCCATCACCGGCTACAGAAGAACACAGTTGGCCAACACTTAAAGGGGGACACCATACCAAAGAATATGACTTTTTAACCCATTGAGGTTGAGTCCCAAGAGTACTCTGGCAGGTGTCTATGGGATATGCATGTTGTAGCAAAATCAGTCCGTCCTCAACGGGTGAATAAATAGAGGTCAATGATATTTTACTTCTAGATAACTACCATGTGAGTATTTAGGTCATGAAAGCAAATTCCAATTTTGCTTCTGTCTATGACAGTTCCATGGCATACCAGAACGAAACAATTCTGCTTTTCAATCCATAATCAAGGCAGACTAGCTACCACCTCATTGTTGTTGCTGTTGTTATTTTTCTATATGACAAAGGATGAAAGATTTCTCAATACTGCACTTAACCTGTTGAGGATGGACTGATTTTACTATAACACTCATTTCCCATAGACATCAGCCTGAGTATACTCGGGACTCGTCCTCAACGGGTCAATAATGTCCTGGTGACGGGGTATACACAATCCTATGACTCTCATAGGATATTACGTGTAATAGTAAGCTGAAATTCAAAGAGGCATTTTATAAAGTAAAGAAAAAAAAAACACACAAGATTGTTAGCATTTCTCATGTAGGCGTACTGTTAGTTTTTCTGATATCTGTCGTTTATCTCAACATCGGCTGAGGCATTTTTTTTTTTCAGTCTAGTCAGCAATAATTTGGGACAGCATGGGTATAATGCCCAACCATTTTGATTGATGGTCAAAATACCTCCAGGATACAGGGATATTTTTTTGAGGTCAAGTTCATCTTCTGTTCTGTCATGGAGTGCCGGAGATGGGAGGTCACACCCGTCACATATCTCTCCCCTCTCCTACATCGCTGACATCTCAAGATGTTGTCTTCCCATCTCATCTTTATTTTTCATTTTATTCTGAAACTTTTGCTGATGTATTTCTCCCATTTCTGAGGATCCCATTGCTAGTTCTGTTTGTCAAGGAAATTCTGAGAAAGTGAAGAGCTGCATGGGCCTGAGTTTGTTTGTTTGTATGTTTGTTTGTTTTTACCCTCTTCTGGGTTAATTTTTGTAGATGGGTGGATACAAATATGAATAAGAATATATCTTATTTTTTTTTCATATCTGATGAGGTCATGTACATACCTAATATACCTACATCACTCATTCTCTCTCCCTCTTGTACTCTTTCTATCCTAACTAAATCTAGCTACTTGTCAAAGCTCTCTGTTTCTCTTTATCTCTATGTTTTTCTCTCTTTTCATATTGTTATTATGCACCTTTGCTAGTTGTGGAGAGATTTACATTTAGGGATATATATTTGGTTATTGATAAAATGAAATGTAAAATATAAGAAAGATTGCAGGTTATGCTGTGTACTGTAGTATAAACTTTGATATTCCTGGGAAGGATTGAGTTAAACATGCATTAATATGAAAAAATATAAGTTGCTTTGACTCAGTGACTCAAATTTGAATCTTGAATCTTGCATGATACAGCACTTCTCAAATTTGAGGTTCTTAGCTGGAGTCCATTAGCAGCAATGTTGGTGTTTTTAGACAAACTTTATTCTAATTGTTTTGTCCTCCAGAGGGAACTTTAAAGGGATGATAAAGTTTAGGTCGAGGCCTGGCTTCAGGTTTCTAACATTTTTGATGTGTTAACCAATTTGTTACTGAATTCTGAAATGCCCATAGACTTAATATGCTGGCCACCAGGTTCCCATACACAACAGGTTAATAAGAAACCTCTCATGAAATATGAAAGAACATTTCATTCCAAGAAGAGGAATTCAATGTTTCTTTAATAAAAATTGGTTGTGAAATGGCTGAGATATCCAAAACAAAGTGATCCTAATAAAAGTTGAGACCCACCTTTCATTAAGATTGTTGTACTTTGTTTTTGGATATCTCGGCTATTTCAAAACTGATTTTCATCAAATAAACTCTGAATTCCTCTTAATTTCATACGTGCACTTTTTAATCTCATGAAAAGTCAAAAGCTCAATCCTCATGTCCACTAAACTATACCTTCCCTTTAACCCATTGAAAGCTACAAAGTTGTCCTCTTGAGTGTACTCGGGCAGATATTTTTGAGAAATGCATGTTATATTGAAATCAGCTCATCCTCAATTGGTTAATGTTCAAGTCATCAGTCCTGTGATCCCCTTGCTTGTAGGCACTTGTGATTCCTTTCTTTGTCACGCTGTAAGATTTACCCAAACTCTATACAATCCAAACCAAGAGAGAAGGAAAGTTATGTTTGAGGTATAAGGGTCTGATTGCTGAGACCAGACACACTGTAACGCTTGAGTACCAACCCCGCTGGGTTGAATGGTATCACAATCCCTCCCAATCCACAAAATACTCTCAGGATAGGGTTATAGCTGGGAGGCATGAATGTACTTTCCATCTCACAAACGTAGAAAAACATAGCATTTTTGAAAATGTTTGAAGCCATCATAAGCAAGCTATAGAAATGATATGAAGTAATGGCTTAATCCCAGAACTCCCAGAGGTCAATAACCTTACAGTGTAGGCCTATGTTTTTGTTGTGGCTAGTAAGAGTCCATCAAATTTCAGATTTGATTATTCTCTAAAAAGTAATGTTTTCCTTGCTGAGTCAGAATCTAGGATGCAGGATGCCTGTCTATGTTTGAGGAAGTCATTCTTATGATCATAATTGATTGAATCCACAGACAAGATATCATATTTATATCAAAGCCAGTCACTAAATTACTTCAGTCATGTTTTAACCTGTTCTGTACTGAATTCTGAAATGCCCATAAACTTGAGACGCAGGCCACCAGGTTGCTGTACGCAACGGGTTAAATCAAATTTATGTCCTTTCTAATAGTTTACTTCCTCCTAGTTTGCACAGGCTAAAAAAAAAGAAGAAAGTACACATTTGTAAATAATTAGTGAAAAAAAAGAATCCCAAGAAAATGGGATTCCATCGGGATTTCGAACCCGAGACCTCCGGATTGCTAGCTCGGTGCTCTACCGACTGAGCTATAGAAAGCCCTAGTTCAGTGTTCGTCCCAAACCCTAAATTCTCAGTGATGTTAGAGTTCAAATGAATTCTTGCTATCCCTGTTTCCTATCAGATTCATTCAATTTCTCATTAATTAAGTTTCATAGTAGTAAATGCATTTTTTGAATTTGCAGTGTGTATCATTGATACCAAGCACACTCACTTCTACGCTTGTGGAGGGATGTGGAGAGATTTTGAGATCTCTTTCAATCTCTCTGGTATTGAAAGTCATAGCAAAATCTGTCTGCGCCATTTTTTATGCCCTAAACACTTTGGGTGCTACCACCAGCCAGAAAACATTTGAAGAGATTCAATAAACACTAATGTCAATGGACAGAAAATAAACCCTGGTCATTTTGTATTTTGATTCTGCATACTGTGGTATAAAAATATGTGAAAAGCTAGCAAAAACAGTAAAATAATGTTGTTTCCTTCACGCATTTTATTTGATACACTTGGTGTCGTAACCTTCTCTAAAATAGATCAATATATCCCTGAAGGAGTTTTGGTTGTATACACTTTATTCTGGAGGGAGTGCATGCATTTTCTTTCAATATCTGCCCAGCCTTGGCCCAGCTCGCCCCAGAAACAGAGAAACAAGAAGCAACCCAAGAATTTTTGCTCTACCCTCTTCCTGAATTCCGTCACGTTCTAACCATCAAGTCATTATTGCTATATAATTCGGGTGATCCGAGGCTCTCTGGCCGTACCAAACTTTCTACCAGACCCCAGAGGTGAAGTTTGTTTGTTTTTGTTTGTCTCTATGTATGCAAAAATGGAGGGGAAAAAATGGCCGCATGTTGACTCAGTATCCGGTGTCCCCCTAAAGTTTGAAAACATTTCTTTCTTTTCTTTTTTGGTAAACTACAGTTTCCTTACTTACATGCATGAAGGAATAATATCCTTTGAGCAAGTTGAGTCAACCAATACATCTGTTGTGAATTCTATTACTGTAAAACATGATATATTCGCGGTATGAAATTTTCGCGAATTGGAGCTGATAGCCTCTTTCGTGGCATGAAAATTTCGCGAAGTGCCACTGGCTTTCAATGCAATAGTGTAAACAAGAACTTTCGCGTGCAATTTAATTTCGCGAATCTTGGCGCTCGTGAAATTCGCGAAATTAAAGTGCACGCGAAAATTCCTCGTTGTACAGTACTTGACAGGCATTAATGAATAAACTCTTCTATTTTTTTCTCACTTACCTTTGTGTATTTGTATCTTTGGTGTAGATAGTCTTTAGATCCTTTATATACATATTACTTGTACAAAGCCACCATATCATGCTTTCACTTATCAGTATGACTATGACTATTTCAGATGGTGCATGATTATTTGGTTACAGCTTGTTATTCCGATGGTTCATTATTCCGAAGGCTCTTCAGTCCGAAGATTCGTTATTCCAAAGGTTCGTTATTCCGAATTTCATTTTCGGATTAACTAATCTTCGGAATAACGAACCTTCGGAATAACGCCACAAATGTTCGGATTAACAAACCCTTTTTCATTTTCAGAATAACGAACCTATAGGTGTGAGGAATTTGTGTGTTTCAGATTAACGAACCTTCAGAATAACGAACCTTCAGAATAGCGAACCTTCGGAATAACGAACAGTAGCACCCGATTATTCTAAGAAGAAGAAGAAAGATAGCAACTTTTTTTTTCAGGTGCATTTCCAAGAGTATATCTTGTTCTGTGAAGACAATGTCATTGAAGATATTATTAGAAGTATCCAAAGTGTTCTTATTATTTTCATTGTTTTTTTCCAGGTTTAATCACAAATATTTGAGTTGACAAATATGGAGTTAACTCATTTTGCGATTCAAAATATGTTTCATATAATTTATCCATGTGGCTTGACAATGCTTCAAAAAAGTCCTCACATATTTGCAAAGTAGGATTTATTGTGCTCTCTCTCTCTACCCCCTCCCCCCTGTCTCTTTCTCTTTCTTTTCCATCAATCACAAAATCATATCCAAGGGTGCTTACAATCTCTCTTGTCAGGGGTGTTGCATTCATATTTTTGAAAAAGAAAATTCTTTCCTTAGAGAGGAAATTGGTATTTCATGTAGAACACTTTCCCAAACTCGGTTGCTGATCAGTCAACCTGTCACTTTACAATGTGGTCAGCTCTGGTGTCACTCAGCCCTAAAATTGGCCCCCACTTTACTTTCATCAGTGCTGTGACTGTGAAATGTATATTAGCATCTCCATCTGGCAGGGCATAGTGCTGATCAAGAGCAAAATATCCTTCAAAAGGTCACTGAGTCAAAGCGAGTTTGCCTGATGATCGTATATTTCCCCTTATTCTCCCTCAAAATCATCTGATCAGTTAAATGTCTTCATCGCAAGCTGCTGACTGACTTGGCCAATTTCCCATGTTGTATCCATTAACTCTTGAAGGTGTCTGGTGTGACTGTGCAATTTTAGCGTCATAGATTTCTCAGAACAAACCATGTAGAAATTATCAGGTTTGAGTACCAAAGGTTATGGTTTTCAGTTCTTGATTTCCTCCGAGTTACGCATGGTACTTGCACAGTGAATATCGATGGCATATCAGATCACCCTCTAGTTTGTAATTTAGAAGGAACAGAGTTCTTATGACTGTAAAAATGTCCAGGAATGTTTGGCCATAGGCTGTCAGCTGCATCCTTCCGCTGCTTTTCTAGGAGAGACTTTATGGTAAAACGTGGTTCCTGTGTCTGTGTCTTGTCGTAGTTCTTGGAAACAGGAAGGGAAGACCTCCGTAACAAGGCTGATCAACCCTTCTTTAGAAACCTTTGTGTTTCTTCTTCATCATTTCCACAAGAATTTATTTTCTGTCCACAAAATAGGGTCTGCAATTGAAGGGTTCACATTCACTTTCAATCTACGCTGTGATAAAAAGGGATTATGATACAACGTAGAAACAGCATATTCAGGATTGGTTTATAATCATACAGTATTTCTCCTATAAAGAAAAAAAGATTTTCATATGTGTTTGTACTACTCTTTGAAACCATTCACAGAGACTCCAACTCTCCCGTTTTTGACGGGAGATCTCCCGCCGAAAACCCATTTTTGCAAAATCTCCCGTTCTCCCGCTTGAGATTTAATTTCTCCCGCCCTGGCTCTGTGCCTCCTGGTGGAAAGGATTTCTTACTTATTGCTATCGTATACAGTATGTTGAAAAATAAGCCTTAGATAGCACCAGAGAGCATCTAGAACCCTAGGAACTTCGCGCTTGGAGTCTCCCGTTTGCTAGGGGTTTCGGGCGGGAGAATCTCCAGATCAGAAGGTGCTTGGGGTTGGGGTCTCTGCATTCATCAATGCTGCATTTTGAATTTTTTTTTTAGCTAGTATGCATGTAATATTTGCTAACTGAGAGTTACTATTCCCAGTCAGATTAATGGAAAAGTAAAAGTTTTAGCCAAATTTGATAAGTTGGAAGCCATATCATTATTAATCTTTAAATTGTGACAAAGACAATAAGATTTTGGCACATGTCATAATACCAAAGACCTACCATATTCATCTTACTATGAGTCTGATGATGTAGGAACTCCTTGTGTGCTGTGTGTATGTTAATCTAAAAATCTTCCCATTTTATTATCTTTCCAGTAGCAACTATTTTCTCCTTGTCTCTACCAAAGAATAAACTGAGGCATCATTATTCCTCTCCTTCTTCAGAGAAAGAGAAAGGCATTTTTTTGTTGTATTGCAATCAATGCTTAATTGGTTTATGCAAAAGCAAATGAGGAGTATAAGTTCTACACAGACAATGTATGTAGTCATGTGACCAGCTTGGCTGTTGGAGTGAAAAATGAGAAAGCATACATTACTTTCATATGGGAATGTCTCATTCATCAACCCATTAGCTTCAGGGCCCAATTTCACAAAACTTGATATCAATAACAAGTTATGAAAGTTGTTATAAGCTATCTAAATTCTGACATCTGATTGGCTGAGCGCAAATTTGTCATAGAAATGTAGCAGTTGTTGCTGATGACAAGTTTTATGAAGCATGACCCAGGTTTGCGCTGAGTAGCCACTTCAAGATGGCTGCTTCATTCAAAACATCTATCTCTCTTTTTGATGTGAATTTTCCCTTTAAAGATGAAAAAGCAAGACAAATTAGGGAAAGAAATTTTGGGTTGTTTTTTTTTTTTGACGGCAGTTGTCTACAGCTGTTTGTAAAGATACAAGAGAAGCCAATTATTGTCAAGTACTTCCTTGAGAAAAGGGAAAAATCATTTTCTTTGTGGGATGATTCACTGTAATTTGGCAGTTCCTGTCATTATGTGCTGCATGGATTCGGTTTCTAATTCTGTCCCCCCTCACTGCATTGGCACCTGCTCAAACCTCGTTGTCTGCCAGAAGTGTCTTGTCTTAAAGTGGACTTACGCCCCGAGCAGATGGCGTGAATGTGGCAGGATTAGGAATGTGTGGGGAACATAGATGTTCAAGCATTCAAGTCCCTCCTCTCCTGCCTTGTACGTGTGCCATATTTGGTTGCTATTAATGTCAGCACCAGATTATGACCTGTATATGGATTGGTGAAAGTTAAAGGGGAGATACCTGAATTCTGGCAAGTACCCTGAATTGCCACAATCGTGAGGGTAAAATGATGGGATAAAATGAACATTAAAGGGAAATTTAATCCTGATAATATGTTGCTCAGCAAGGAGACAGAAAATTGAGATAATGAAGTCCATAAAACTTAGGGGAAAAAAAATCACTTTTTGTATATGTGTTTTTTTCTCCATATTTTCAATGACCTACTTCTCTGATTTTTCTGTTTTTGTGCTAAGCAAATTTAGAAATCGTCTTCTCACTGTACATATCTTGTTTTCTTGAATGTTGAGGCATTTTCTATTTGCTGAATTAATATCCATAAATGTGATGAATAGAATATGAGATAGGACCAGGTGTGTTGATCCCATTACACCCCCCGCAAAAAAGCAACCCCCCCCCCCCCAAAAAAAAAAGAAATAAATAAATAAAAAAATAAGTAAAAAATAAATAAATAAATAAATAGAAAAAAGATTACAGCACTCGCTTTTTAAGTTTTTTTTTTTGTCGCTAGCTACTGCTATCACATTCTGCTAATGACGTTGACCCTCCATGAATCATAGAAAATCCTTTCATGATTAATTCTTCCCACAGCAAGCAAAGACTTTCATTGTTTACTGAAGACTTCCTTATAAAGAATGATGAAAACATTGATCTATATAAAGCAGTGGAGGGCTTTCAATTGTACCAAGAATACATTAGAAGTTGTGCCCCTAATCAAGGCACTTTATCCTTACTTTGTAATCCTTTTGAGGCCACTAAAAGCCAGTGGCCCCATGGTTACTTACTTCGAGGCATTTATTGCTTCCTCAGTGGCTACGTCAAACAGAGCGTGATTCAATTAAATTAAATTTAATCTAATTTGATATAATTTCATTCAATTCAGTTCAAATGAAAGTGACTCACATGGCTTTGTAAATGGTGTGCAGAGACTTTAATAAACTCTTGCGTTTAGAGAAGTCAGTGAACTGGCAAAGCCTTGGGGGAAAAAAAAATCACTTTCATTGAGAACAATGTTGTATGATAGGAGGTTTAGCTTCCCCTAATTATGTTGCTTGATGTTTGGATCACACTTTGCCTTTACTTTCTTCTTTTGTGCCACCTGTGTGTCTCATTAGCTGATGTGTCATGTTTTGAAAAAAAGCAACAATCAAAAAACAAAACAAAACAAAACATTTATTCGTTGCTCTGATCTCGATACAATATACAGCTGTGGTCTCTAGGATAGGAATTGGCAACCATACCACTTCCTTCAACTTTTCTCTGTCTTTCCAGGTTACCTACACCGGAAATATCGGATTTGCCCTTTCGATTTCGTTGTTTTTCCTTCATTCTCAATTATGAAACCTTCCTCTGCACACTTTAGAGAAAAAAAAAGTGACTACAGTAATGTTATCTTTTGACATCTTTTCCAATTTATGAACAGATGGCTTATTGGCTGAGATAAATTTTTAGGAATTTGACTGTCTACTGTGTGGGCTTTTGCCGGAAATTGGGTGTATAATTTCCCGTAGCAAACATTAACTGTGCAACAAAAACATGTTTTTCGTGCTTGATATATTAATGGCAAGTTCGTCAGTCATAACAATTCTGATCATTTCACAGAGTGCATTCCAGTACCATGTTCAAGTGAATGTTACCATATAACTAGAGTAATAATCAGACAAAGAAATTGGATGAAAATAGTATGGACATTTAAACTTCTCTTTCTTTACTAATAGACAATTTCTCTAATGTACAGGTATGTAATGAAGCATTTCATTCACCTGCTTCTTCTAATGAGTTCCTCAGGCAAGAATTCACTCATTTGTTGCTGTGTAGGGCAAGCCACCAGCAAACTCTGTGGTTGTAAAGGGAAAATTTTGTGAACAAGGATGCATACAATTTGAATACATTACTGAACTGGTCGATAAGTGATTTTGGTCACAAGTACATAATGTCACTGGGGTGATAAGACTTGTATCTGCAATTTTGGTGAAAATGACTTTTTTTGATTAATGGTCACATAATGGGTCAAGTGATGTCCTGTCCAAATCCCAACTCTCTTATTCCAAAAATGAAGCCACCATGGCATGCCAAAGGAAAGGCTATCCCATTCTCCACAGTGCTTTGGCCGCCATGTTTTTTGGCTCTCCTGAACATTGGACATTTTGTAGATACGAGGTCTTATCGCCCCAGCGACGATATGCAAATTAGAAGAGATGATGATGTCAACACCTTATAGCTCTCCCATTGGTTAGTAAAATAATATGCAAATGATGTTTCTGGTCAATGATTTGTATCAGCTTAAAGGGATGGTATAGTATTGGTTGAGGTGAGAAATCAGCTTTAAACTTTTTGCGAGATACTCAGAAACCACTTCATGAAATGAAGAGCTTAAAAAGCATACAATTCTATTTAAGAGGAATTCAAAGTTTCTATGGTGAAAATCGGTTTTGAATTGGCTGAGATATCCACAAACAAAATAAAACAAAGCAATCCAAATTAGCGATGGGTCTCACCTTTTATTAGGACCGCTTTATTTTGGATATCTCAGCCATTTTAAAAGCAATTTTTATCAAGCAAACTTTTAATTCCACTTAGAATTGTATGCTCTTTCATGTTTCATCAGGTTTTTAATTATCTTAAAATAAAATCATCAAAAAATGGTGGAAACATCAACTCCATCTCAACCAAAACTGTATCATCCCTTTAAAACCCCTCTTCGGCTTAGGTCATTATTTCTAGGGTTTGAAAAGTCTGCACTGAATGTGTGCATGATTGTTATTTCTCAAAATTTGTATGAACAGAGAGAAATTTTCTGGAAGTTTACTTACATAATTGTGTCCTTTTCAGATAGGAACATGATAAAAAATGTGTGTATGTATAATTGCTTGTGGGTGTAAATTTTACCAAATATAAATGTGATTAAGACACTTTCTCAAAAGCATTGTGATGAATTTGTATTAATTTTGTTTGGGGGTTGCTTCTAATTTTCACATGCCTTTCTTTGTATATTTGCATTGATGTATACATTGAGTCGTATGTGACAATGAATGGTGCTTGTGCATCAATAAGATCTACATAATAATTATGTCAAAAAAGAATGATGGGCTTTTTTCCATGATGTAATAATGACTTTCATGTGTTTTTATTGTTCTTTCTGTGCCCTGTTCACATGGGAATGAGCGCACAAGCTCTTATTGTGAACAGCAGAGCTGTGATGAATTATTTTTCATTAGATTTTTGCCCTTGATTACAATTTTTATGTGTCTGTCTCTAAATTGTATTTGCATTAATCCATATGCATTAGGTCATATGTGATAATAAATCTTATTTGTACATAAGCAAAATCTAAATCACGCAAAAAAGAAAAATTATGGCTGGATGTCAATATGATAATGAATTCCATGTGGTTATGTGTTTCTTCCTTTACCCTGTTCAGATGTGAACGAGTGCGCAAATTCTCAGTGTGAACAGCAGTGTCTGAACACAGAGGGTGGCTACAGCTGTGAGTGTGGGCGTGGCTTCACGCTATCCTCAGACAAACAAAGGTGTATAGGTAAGCCACAGAGCATTGACTTCTACCAATAAACAGTCTCCATGGGGGGAGAGTGTATTAACAGAAACAGGTTGAAAGGATAGAGATCAGATATTATTCATTCCTTTACCTGTGTGATTTATGTAGATAAATATTATGCTTTTGTCTGTATTATGAGGCAAAGCCAACACATATATGTTTTGTTTGTTTGTTTGCTTGTTCATTTCAATCTGAGAAGATGGCTGGATTTCCCATATTCAGCTATACTAAGCTGGTCTTCCATGGGGTCCAGTTGGATGTGAGGTGGAAGGAACCACTTCACCGGGTTAAACACCCTGCTCTTTACGATAATGAATGAAGTGGGATCTTTTACGTGCATTTTCATAATTTGTGGTTATAAGTATGTGCATTTATACAGACCAGCCATCTGGTATGCGTGCACAATGTTTTATATGTTTTTCTTCATCAAAATGCAGAAAATATATGTTTTTATGAAAGTTCTATGTTAAAGAAATTTGATATACTGTAGTATGCTTTTATAGTGTGTGCAATTTTTCTGTTTGTAATCCAGAATGTGATTTTTACCTTCAAGGTCATGTATCAGTTTTATAGAGCATAAGTGGAATGTTTGATCAAAGAGATAAACAACTCTGTGTATAGGCATTAAGGATTAAAAAAGAAAGAAATTATACAAGTAATCCATGATTTATGTACAAATGAAATATCTTACTTTTTTTTCTATTCCTGTATACAAACATCCTGAAATTGGATTTCCTCACAACTTCCTTCTCATTGACAGAAGTAGGTCAGAGTGTCTGAGGGAGAAGAAGGGGGAGGAGGATTGAGAAGGGGGTGGGGTGGGATGGAGAAAGAAGAGGGGTGGAGAAGGGGGAGGGGTAAATAAGGGGAGGCTAATATGAAGAAGGGAGTAGAGAAGGGTGGGGTGGGATAGAGAAGGGGGAGGGGTGGAGAAGGGGGTGGGTAAATAAGGGGAGGAGAAGGGGGTAGAGAAGGGGAGGGGTGGAGAAGGGGGAGGGGTGGGATGGAGAAAGAAGAGGGGTGGAGAAGGGGGAGGGGTAAATAAGGGGAAGCTAATATGAAGAAGGGGGTAGAGAAGGGTGGGGTGGGATAGAGAAGGGGGAGGGGTGGAGAAGGGGGTGGGTAAATAAGGGGAGGAGAAGGGGGTAGAGAAGGGGAGGGATAAATAAGGGGAGGCTAATATGAAGAAGGGGTAGAGAAAGGTAGGGGTGGGATAGAGATGGGGGAGGGGTAAATAAGGGGAGGCTAACATGAAGAAGGGGGTAGAGAAAGGGGAGGGGTGGAGAAGGGGGAGGGGTGGGATGGAGAAAGAGGAGGGGTAGAGAAGGGGGAGGGATAAATAAGGGGAAGCTAATATGAAGAAGGGGTAGAGAAAGGTAGGGGTGGGATAGAGAAGGGGGATGGGGTGGGTGGTGAAGTGAAAAGACGCAGAAGGGGATGGGGTAAATAGGGGGAAGGTGGGTTGGAGAAGGGGGTAGAGAAGGGGAGGGGTGAAATAGAAAAGGCAGAGGGGTGATGAAGTGAAAGGGTGGAGAAGGTGGGGTTGAAAAGGGAAAATGGTGAAGAAGGGGGAGGGGTGGAATAGGATAGGAATAGCTTCATCAGCCATCACGCAGGCACAATGTTTGTCAAGAATCCCAGGCAATACACTCTATCAACCTGTTGAAGACTAGTCCCGAGTATACTTGGACAGGTGTCTATGGGAAATGCGTGTTGCAGCAGAATCAACCCATCCTCAATGGGTTAAAGTTAGCAGTGGTAGCTTTTGCAGGCTTTCCTAATTTTTCATTCCATTATGGCAATAAGGGTGAGACTGATGTATGTTAAAGCTGAGAACAACACTATTTGTCACTTTTGCAAATGAAGAGAAGTTCAAATTTTCTGATCGCATTTCTCGAGTTGTTGCTTTTATCAACTCTATTGTTAGTGAATTGGGAGGCCTTGTCCCTATGCAGCTCCATTGTGCAGTTTGACCCGAGGAGCAGAGATGTATTGTGGGCAGTGGTTGGCATTGGCAGGTCCAAGCTATAAACATGTTTCAAAGGGACTTTGCATTTATCCATTCTACAGATTAAGCACATTTCTGGAGCAAACACGTTTGCAATCACACCTTTTTTTTCTTTCTTTCTTTTTTTTTTTGGTGTTTGTAGACCTATAATCAAAACTGCTCTGTGTTTATCAACTGCCCAAAAAACCCAGAAAGTTGTTTTGAAACCATGATTCTGTGCCAGAAGTGAGTTGATAAATGCACCCTCAGTTGTCAGTATTGCCATTTTGCCTTTCATAACTGCATTTGAGTGAAATGGTGAAATGAAATATTGAATTCAATATGGAATATATTTTGATCTTCCATTAAATGTGTTAGATATAACATTATAGGAGTCATTGTCATAATCATTACTACCCTTAAACTTGTTTCTATTTAAGACCTCCCTAAACGATGTTGTTAGTGCTGCCATTTTGCATTTCATAACTGCATCAGAAAGAAATTGTGTAAGGTCAGAAATAAACCAGTGCACACATTAGTAGTCATGCGCCGGCTTGATTAGCCAATCAGGCGGTGAGCTCACAAACCAGATCTGACAGCCATCTTTGACCTTCCCATTTTATCAGAAGTCAGCCGTCAGCTGGGGTACAAACTTGACCCTTTGAATGGAGGCAGAACCTGTCACGTCCATGCCTCTGAGGTTTAAAAATGATTCCTGTGCAAGCTACAGGCACTAGTAATCTAACTATGGTCAACTTTGCCTAAGTTGATATGACAAATAATCAGCTAAGGCAATGAAAATAAAAAGTCCCCAATTTTGATTCATATCCTTACATATGTGATTCCTCTGTATGCGCAAAAGAAATATCACCTCTAAGTTGATGCATTATCTTCAGTCCTGTCAAGTTGGCCTAAGCAAAGTTTACTATATATGGGGAGGGGGGGGGGGGTGGAGGGGAGAAGAGTGAAAAAAAAAACACTATTAGAAAATAAAATATCTTCCTTTTTCGCCTCATATTCTAATTAGTATTTACTTTGTAAATTTGCATCCCAAGTTAGAGGGACCTTTCCATTGTAGATTAAGACAGGTTTTTAGAAATGCTATGTTCTTGCAATTGGAATTATGTCCCAATTGGATACGTAGCAGTAAATGCACATTTTCTATTAAAAACAATACAATACAATGTTGATGAAAGGCAATTTATCAGCCAGTTTTAATACAGTTTATTTGTTTACCAACTCTTAGCAAACAATATGCACTTTATATACCAGGGTTTAATGAGCTCATTAGTATTTCCAAATGGACAGCTGGTGTTAGTTTTGGTTTGTGGAGTAAGGATAGTTTTCCATTTTGATCAGAAAGCGTACAAGCACTTTTATAATTGTATCAAATATATTTGCTATCATTGGTGAGTTCAAAGAGATTGATTTTGGGAAGTATATCACAGTAGCAAATCTTTGGAAGGAAATAGGTAATTGTGGAGAGGGATAATGGCTTCCCAAATAAACAGTGGAAGCATATCATGATAACTTAGTTTTACTCCATGGGTTAAGAGTCGTTTGAAGCCATTCCATCGACACTATGTCAACAGACAAATTGAGTTATTTCCCAAAGTCATGATGTAGTAATGTAGAAAATAACCATCATTGGTATTTAGTACATCATTAACATGAAATCAGAAGGATGTTACTGCTATTCTAAGGTTTTTTGAATACTTACCAACCTAGAGCATGAAGAATGTTAATGCTTTTATATTCAAAATGTTTTGAGTACATGGACAGCTTAGAGCTAGAAAAGTCCTCTTGCTATTCAGAGTTTGTTGATACAGCATCAGCTGGGGCCAGAAGGATGGTACTACCATTCAAAATCTTTTTGTTTAGTACATCAGCTGAGAGCAAAAAGGGCATTTGTGCTGTTAACTCATTTAGAACGAGTCCCGAGTATACTCGGGCAGGTTTCTATGGGAAATGCATGTTGTAGCAAAATCAGCCCATCCTCAATGGGTTAATGATGTTTTGAGTATGGTACACCATCAGCTTATATAGTAAGAAGTACATTATTGTTATTCAAAATGTTTTGAGTACATCATCAGCTAAGTGCAAGAAGTGCATGAACACTATTCATGTTTTTTTTTTTTTTAATGTTTTCAGCATACAACTGTTACAAGTGTAGCTTTAGAGCCAAAATGGCATTACTGCTGTCAAAGAACATTGATTACATCATGTACATAGAGCCACCAGGACATACATACTGCTATTCAAAGGTGATGCTGTTCCATCTCTTTTGGATTTCATAGTTCAGATGCAATCATGAATGCATAGTAAGTCATGTACATGTTGTATGTGTGCCTCCCCTCTCCCCCCCCCCCCCCCCCCAAGTCTCTCTCATTCTTTCTCTCTGCCATGCCAGATTTAATGGTAATTAACCATTTTAGGGTACTTTTATTTGGGTCATAAAAGCAGCAAGTACTGTTTGCTGACTATAGCATATCTCTACTTTCTTTAGGAAAAAGTTTATGTACTGAGGGATCAGAAAAATGAAAATAACATTCAATACTTATGTGTGTGTATTTGTTCACACTATAAAGTTGAACTGTTTGAAGTAGCAGTAGAGATCCTACATTAGTGGAATGATGATGGGTGAATGCAAAATATGTGTCAGTCTCCAGTAAAATGTGAACTGGGCCAAGTTTCTGCCCTTCTGGAGTCAGGTAGCGATGCAATCAGTGTGAGTCTTCCTGTCTTGATTGAGATCCAATTTGTGTCACTGACTTCCTGTGTCATGATTTATGTACCTTAAAGGTAGAATCAGCTTTTAACAAATCCACTTCAAATATCAACATCCATGTCCCTATTTTTCATAATCCTTTATAAGAAACAAAATAAAGTAAACAAAGTTAAAGCCTCTCAAAATCCTTTATTCTTACCTGTCATGAACCCACTCTGGCTTATCAAAAAAGAGAAGGAAGAGATGAAACTAATTAAAAGGCAATCACTCTAAAATACGACTTTATTAATGAAATGGAATATTTGAAATAATGATCAGATTTGATTGCCTCTTAACCATTACTATAAATGATCACAATTAACCCGATGAAGACAAATCCCAAGAATACTCAGACAGGTGCCTATGGGAAATGTGTGTTATAGCAAAATCAGTCCATCCTCAATGGGTTATTCATTATCCAGTAAGATCAATGCAACATTGGATCAAAACTGGCTACAATCTTCCTGTGAGATCATATGACTTTTATAGTTACGTAAACATGTACAGGTGTATTTTTACTATACTGTAAAAACATCGGTGTTAGATTTAACATCATGGGTGTTAAATTTAACACCGATCAAGTGTTCATAGAGGACCACACCCACAGGTGTAGAAAATGCACTGTGATGGTGTTGAAAAGTGTTCACCTGACACGTCGTGGTGTTAATTTGACACCGTACCTGGTGATATTTTGACACTGTACTGGTGTTAATTCAAAAATGACACCACATGGTGTTGATTTGATATTTGTTTAACACCCGTCCAGCTTCAATAAGAGACCACACCAGCTGGTGTTACTGTGGTGTAAATTTATTTTCACATTTTTTCAAAAATCTAGTATTTTAATGTAAAATTCTTGATCGTCTTGTTTAGATTAAAAATCAACAAGAAGTGCAGTTGCTAAGAAACTCTTCAAAAAACAGTTTTATATTTGGAAATGACACCCGTAGTTGTTAATTTAACACCATAAATGAGCACCGAAAATTTAACACCAGCTCGGTGTTCACTATTTAACACCGGACTTTTTGCAGTGTATTTTGTATGACTCTTGAATCCTTTTAATCATATGAGAAATTTCTTTATTAATAGAAAGCCATGCTTCCTTTGCATAGTTAAATGATGTGCATCATTTATAGGAATGGTAGAGCATAGGAACATGTTTATTGAAGATTTTTTGCCATTGTTGTAAGTTGCAATGGTTGTGGTTGCCATGGTAGCATCCAGGAAATAACCAATCAGCTGTGAGCAGTCAAATGATTGCTAGAGCAACTGCAATTACTTCAAAATTCATAGTGATTAGCATCCTTTCTTGATGCAGTAGGGCTGTTGTACAGATAGGTCCCTTCTTTTGTCAGTAGCTGCAGTTGCCACGGATGCAGCCAGGAAGTAGCCAATAGGCTGTAAGCACTTCAGTCATTGCCATGGCAACTGCAGTGATTGCAGTTTACTATAGCTATGAACCTTGTAGTACAGGTGACACATGTCCCGGATATGGATGTATATAGTTCTGTCTTTTTCTGTTCTAATATAAAAGAAAATGACACATAAAAAAGATATAACCAAAGTGGTAATTAAATTACTGTTTTGTTCGTCACCCTTGATGTACTGTGAAACATAGTAAAGAAATTTGGAAGACAGTATCTTTGTAGACCTAGTAAAAGTCAGCCACTTGACATGTTAACCCATTGAGGACGAGTCCCAAGTATACTTGGGCAGGTTCCTATGGGAAATGCATGTTGTAGCAAAATCAGTCCGTCCTCAATGGGTTAATGATGAACTTTGTGGTCTGTACATGGGGATGACTGTTGTTTCAAAGCACAGCACTCAGGCAGAGAAAATATGAGCTAAAATTTGCTTTCACTGTGACATTAAGGTGAGTCACAGTTCTGTAGGTATCATACCACAATGGCAAAAACTTACCTATCAGCTGTTGTTAGTTATCGTTCGTAGCCATGTAGTGAGCAAACTGAAGATTTTATATGACGCATCTCTGAGCCTGGTTGGGTGTATTGTATACATTGCACACACTCGTAAATGCAGAGGCTGAAACATACATCGAGAAGGTGACTTGTTGAAACTTTACATGGTGTCTTGTTTGATAATAAGATGTTTTTCTAAATATCCACCTACAAGGTGCCTTATTAAAGATTAGAATATGAGAAAGTGCCTTATTGAAACCTGTTTAAGAATGCGATGTTAGGATTGGAGGGCAGAAAGTTGACTAGTTGAAACTCACTTCATATATTTTTTTTAAAATACAAGCCAATTAAGAGAGCACATATATTATAGGTTCATACTTGTTAAAACTTTCCAAGGCACCTTGTTTAGTATCTGAGATGGCAAATTGACATGTTACAACTTGCCTTGTTAATGTACACCATGTTCGAGTTGAGAAGGTGACTTACTTAAACTCACCTTAGTAGCTTGTTCACGAAGAGAAGATGGGAAAGGCCAAGGCATCTTGTCAGGATGGAAGGTCAAAAAGTTTTGAGAATTTGATAAAAGCACAAATATCTTCAGTGACTGTCATAATTTGTGTACTTTTTGCAGATATTTTTTTGCATACTTTTTGCAGATATTATAATTTTGTTAGGAGTACAGTGCTCTATCTACCATATCTTCATACGGGCAAAATATTTGCAATAGTACTGATAATTGTCATATCCAACCTCTTGTACAGTAATAACTATGAGGCCATGTGGTAATTCACATGATTTTACATTTTACATACTTCATGAACATATGAGACTGCCCAGCTCAAAATCCACAAAAAGTCGCAAGTTAGGATTCTCTGTAGTCGACCAAAATATGTTATTTGAGTCGACCGACACAAATATTTTAAGTTTGTTTTACGGAGGGGGGGGGGGGGGGGGGGAAATCTTTTGTCAAGCAAATGTCAAAGTTTGGCAGCTTAAAACAAAACTGAAACCAGATATTAGCATTTTTTTTTTTTTTAGGGACAGGCACTTTTTTTACTTTGAAATAGAGTATATTTTCATTGATGATTCTGCAAAACATGTCTGAGTGACTCTAATCTTTAAATATTTTTTCCCATGAATATACACCATCTAACTCTCTCTTCATATTACAGTCACCTTTTGAATGGGTTAGAATGATCCATTTTTAAGAAGTTGTGTATCATTTTGAAATTTGGTTTTGCTCTTTTAAACCATGTACTAGAAGAGCTGAAATTCATTTTGTGTCTACTTTATGTGGGTTTTTAGCTGGGCAGTGTCAGAAATCATGAAAAGATGCCAGATTTGCACTTTTTTTTTTCAGAAGGGTGGGGGGTGGAAGTTCACTCTTTCCCAAACAACTGTGGAATGAATCACATTTTCTTTTAATATAATCAAGTACAATTAAAGATCTGATGCTTTATCAGTCTCAGCAATCAGATGGGTCACTCTTTGCCAACTTCCTGTATCATTCCAATGTATTCAGTAGGCCCTACACAGGAAGAAGCTATCACGATTGCACTTGAAATATATTTTTGAGTTAATAGTTACATTTTTCTGTTCCAGTCAACAGTGAAATTTGTCCTTTTAATGCACCTCAACCAGCATTATAACAACTTAGTAACGGTTGCCATGGTGCCCATATAGATGACACTGTAAATCATGAAGGAAATGTATAATGGGTTACAATTTATAGAGATTTAACCCATTGAGGACAGACTGATTTTGCTGTAACACATACTCTCCATAGACACTTGCCCTAGTGTACTCGGGACCGTCCTCAACGAGTTAATACTATCTTTACTTGTAGCGAAATTGAACTTGAAATTGAGATCTTGACAGTTTGTGCACCACGTTATTTCTCGAGAAGTGAAAAACAAGCATAAAGCTGTAGACATTACCTTGAGACGTACTCACTAGGTGGCACGTAGGCGTCACAGTTGCTGCATTGCTGTTCAGTTTGTTGCCAATTTGCTGTATGATTGATGTGAACAAATACCAAAAAAGTATTGTGTATCAATTTTTGAATTTCTTCAGAGGAAAAAAAAATATCAATCAACAAAGGAAGGACACACTTTTTTTGACCTTTGCTAAATATACTTTTTTCAATATCATCTTGTAAACTTTCATCCATTCCACATCATCAAACCTAAAGTGATGTTTGCTCTCAGACCACAAAAACTGCAGCTCATTGTTTGACACACCTATGTCTCCCTGGGGCTGTCATCAAAAGTTTATTTCATTTCATTTATTTCCCTTCTAACAATGCAAAACATTTGCATACACAAAATAACACAATATCAATACAATGTAGTAACAATGAAAAATATGTGAAATTTTGATACTATGCATCACAAAAGCAGATGAAATTGAATTAAAATTAAAGTTGCAGGAAATGCAGGAAACGTGCTTGTATTTTGCAGTCTCCTTGTGGACAAAATAACTGAATAACACCAAGGAAGTAAGTTGCTAGATATATAAGTGCACACACATACAGACTTATGCAAATAAACAAACAAATAGACTGACAGACAAACACAAGTATCAAAGAGAAAGAGAGAGAGAGAAAACAGAGTGAAGGAAAAGAAGGAAATCCTATTGTGTATACTTCTCAAACTTTTTTTTTTGTAGGTGTGATATGGGGGGGGGGATATTTGTGGGGCAAAGCTGTTGTAACAGTAGGGAAGGTGTTAATATTGACTTATGTCTCAGACAAGATGAAAAAATAAATGACCCCCCCCCCAAAAAAAAAAAGAAAGATTCCACCAACAACTCTAATTTGCTGTGTTTTTCTCATCAGCCTAGTTTACATAAAAGCAGTTTTTATAGGTCATTGCATTTGTTTCAGTTTTTAATGAGATGTGAGAGAAATCGATGGCTATGTGTTGAGCAATACTTGATGGGAGAAAGCCAATGCTTGACATTTTCAGTGTAAGATGTAAAAATTCTTAGCAGATTAGAAATTGTGAAGGGTTACTGTACTTTTGATTTTTACTCACGTTATCCATCAGAGCACCTGCCATGCAAAAATGTTGTAACATTATAATGAATCACACAGTGTTAAAGGTAACACACCTCCATTGTTGGCCTTTCCAACTTCCTGCCAATGAAAACTGGCATGTCTGTCACTAGAACTAGTTTAAGTGAGTGTTTTCATGAAGTGGAACCATGTATGTCATAGCTTTGTCAGCCGTCACTAGTGGCTTGAAGTTGGATAAAAATTTTGGCATGTGTGCAAATAGGGTATAGATGCAAAATGTTATGATAGAATTATTAGAACTTACCTCAAACAAGCCAGACCTGAGCTTACTCTCAAGAACTTATGCCTGGCTGAATACGGTTACCTTTGCACATAGTAATTGGAACATTTTGCATAGTGTGAATGCCCCCCCCCCCCCCCCCCCCCCCCCCCGCCTTAACCTGTTAAAGATGAGCTGATGTTGCTACAACATGCATTTCCTGTTGCAGGTTGATAGATAACTTTTTTTTACCACTTGCCCAGTTGGACAAAAGAATGTCCAAAAAATATACTAAAATGATATTGAAAATCACATGTATTTCAAGAACTTGATAAAACATAATCATTTGAATAAACAGCATACATTGATGCACACCCTCAGGCACACTGGAATGACAAACTTAGTTGGAGTGAATGTTATTGCACTAGAACTTCTTCATTTTAGTGTTGGAAAATTTCTGAAATGAAATTAGTGTATTGCATCACTTTTATAGTCACTATCGCTTCTGTGTGGTTGAATTTGTGGGTTCAAAGGGGGAAAAGTGAGATAGAGATGGCATCAAAACTTTTGCTTACCCACATTGGGCAAGCATTTTTTTTCATTGTTCCAAGTCATTTGCTCGACTTTGCTGTTAACTTGCCCAGGGCACGTGGGCAAGTGCTTATGAAGCACCCTGCCCACAGATGCCTGCCCAAGTATACTCAGGACTGGTTTTCAAAGGGTTAATGCAAGGAGAGTACACAAAGTGCCATGCACCTGGTTTTGCCTTGCTTCTGCGGGCAAATAATTGATATTTCCTGTCATTTTTAGCACGTCAGCTCTGAAGGATTCCTTGACGATCGGCAAATTGGCAGCCTCTTTCTTGCTGTTGATACAAGCTCTAATATTGACCCCCCCCCCCTTACAGCCAGTGCTCTTTACTGCAAGACACTCTGTGTATGTGATAATTAGGCACAACATGTCATACTAAGATAAGCATAACACACTCCTTACCATGTTCTTGCCATATTTTCATAGTTGGTTATAAACTCCCTGAGTTTACGGGCAAGATCATGAAAGTCAAATTAGAAAATGGGTCATCACTTAAAAGAGGAAAGAGTTATGAAATTCACAGATGGAAAGTATTTGTGGCATGCTGTCATCATGCAAGAGGAGAATGAGTTAGCAGTTTTTCATAAAATTATGTCTCAATGTGAGTGTGCATGCGACATACAACCAGTACACTTCAACCAGTTGAAGACAAGTCCCAAGTATACTCGGGCAAGTATCTATGGGAAATGCGTGTTGTAGCAAAATCAGCCCATTGTCAAAGGGTTAATGCTGTCTGATATATTGCTCCTCCAGTTGTTGTGCAAGATGGGAATGCTGTGATGTACCAGAGATATGAACATCTGACAATTAATAATTGTGACGATCTCCTCTTTTCTTCACCTTTATGTTTCTTCTCTTTTCTTTTGTCTTTATTTTTCTTCTCTTCCCTTCTCTTTGTGTTTCCTTGTCTATTTGTCTGTCTTTCTGTCTCTCTGTTTCTATATCTCCCCACTCATCTTGATTTGTTCTGTATTCTCATCTGTCTTCACATGTTTCTTTCTAAACTTCTCCTCACCTGGCTCCTTCTCTTTACTGTCTGTTTGTCTGCCCATTTGTCTGTCTGTCTGTCTGTCTGTCTATCTTTCCCTCACACAATACTCTCTCTCTCTCTCTCTTTCCATCCCTCTATGTTTGTGTCTATCTATCTCACATGTCTATATATCTCCCTTTCTGTCTGTCTGTCTCTCTCATGCACACACTCTCCCTCTCTCTGCCCCTCTCTGTTTCTGTCTGTCTGTGTTTCTCTCTCAATAACACACACTCACACACATACACACACACACACGTTCCTTGCCTCCTATCTCTCTATGTCTGTCTACCTGTCTGTCTGTCTGTTTCTATCTCATACAAACACGCACACACACACAAAAACACACACTCTCTCTCTCATCCCTGCTCTGTCTTTCTGTCCTTCTCCCTCGCTCTCTCTCATACACACATTCTCTCCCTATTTGTCCTTCCCTCACTGTATCTTTGTCTATCTGTATGTCTGTCTGTCTGTCTGACACACATGTTCTTTCCTCCTCCCTCTCCCACCCTCTCCATCTCCCATCTTCCACCTTACCTCTTCCTCCTCCCCTCCATGTATCCTCCTGATGTCTAGATGTTGATGAGTGTAGACAGAGCCAGTGGCAACCCTGTCACCATGGCTGCCAGAACACAGCAGGAAGCTACCGCTGCTCCTGTCGTCAGGGCTTCAGACTGCATAGCAACGGACGATCCTGCATCGGTAAGAGATGGGGGGGGGGGGGGGGTCTCACATCTTGTGATGGTACTAGAAAATGAGGATTTTTAAACAAAACAAAAAAAGGATATTGGGAGATCTTTATGATTTTACATTAATCAGGGGTGGATCCAGGAATTCCATTGAGAGGGAGCGCCTTTACAAAATTAAAGGGGGGGGGGGGGGGGGACACATGCCCCCATTTTTCCTGGTCTTATCTTTTGTTTTAACAAAACATAAAGGGGGTGTGTGCCAGGTGCGCCCCCGCATGGATCCACCACTATTCGTGTCAAATTCTATAATCTATCAATTTTTCAAGAGTTTTCTTGTTTCAATTTTTCATCTGAGAAGATGGCTGGAGAGCCCATATTCAGCTGCACTAGCTGGTCTTCCATTGGGTCCAGTTGGATATGAGAGTTGTATCTCTTAAAATATGGATGTAGTGCATTGTATGTAGGCCTCTAAGAAGTCCAGCATGTTTGTCCACATGCCACACAAAGAAGACAGGAAGGTGACCACTCTGGACAGGTGACCATTATAGACAAGTTATTGATTTTATTGGCTCTGTAGTGGAGATGTAGACGTTTCCCCTATGGGCTGGTTTGTGCTGAGGAAGGTGTCTTATTATTGGTGTCTGTCATATGGCTATTGTTTGGTCTGTACACATCTACCAAAGATGTGATATGCTAGTCTATATAATAGTAATGAATCGCTGTTTGCGAGTCCATCCAATACACTTTGTGTTATGTGTTCTGTGTAGACATCGACGAGTGTAGACAGTCATCCCTGCAGAGTGTCTGCCATCACACGTGTCTTAACACCCACGGCAGCTACCAGTGTCAGTGTAGGCCTGGCTTTGAACTTCAGGAGGACGGCATGACATGTGGAGGTATGTTACACCTACATCTTCATCTACACCTACACCTTCCTTGGTGTAAAGGTTGAATTGTTGTTTTGAGTGCAACGTGTAAAGATGCAGTCTATGTGTTTCATGCACCAACAATTTTGATGGTCACTTTTCATTCAATCTTAAATGATGAGTATCAATAGTATGTATGCACTCACATTACATTGAGTTTATCATTTGTCGTTGTAGGCTGTCATATTTATGAATTGTGTCTCTTGTGTTAAAAAGTACTAACACGTATGTCATAGTGTAAAGTGAGTTGTACAAATGTGGCAAGCACCAGTGATTCACTACTAGTGTAGTGCTCTGGTACTCCAGTGCAATACACCTGCAAAGTACAGTTGGTGGTACCCACATACAAAACTTAACTTTACTGTTTGTTTGTTTTTCTACAATTTTATCTAATCTTTACATGAATGTACAGGACCAACCAGCTTCCCACAGACGTAGAGTTCAAGCTCTTTTGATATTTGAGATTTGCCGACTAAAACAGAATCAGAATAGACATCTCAAAGATATTTGTCTTCTAAATATTCCCTCCCTCCATTCCCCTCTTCCCTTCCTTCAGACATTGATGAGTGTGCCAGCCGACCTCACGGCTGCACAGGAAAATGCATCAACACGATTGGCTCGTTCCACTGCAACTGTGCCAAAGGTTACTCCAGCATCAGTGGACGGTGTATCGGTAAGGGAGACAGCACCCTGGTGTTCTCCTAATATTCAGTCTCCTCCTGCATTTAGATATACCGTAAATTATCTTCAGGGGCTCACCAGCATGTCTACAGTGATTTGAGGAGTTTTTGGATGAAGAAAATATAGCACACCATTCTAATAGCTGTATTATTGGCAGAAAAGCCAGTCCTACCAACTTCATGATATTTTGTCCAGTTGTCGTATGATACAAGTACATGTATCTTCATCAAAATAAAGTTTGGATTCTCATTATTGTATCATAATAATATTGACAATGATATCCTTTTTCCTTTTAGTTGCTCAAATAATGCTAGTATACCACAAATTATCATAACTGTAGAATTTCACAGTGTAGAAATGCTTGCACTTATCATGTGAGTAGATGTCACATTTGAAACATAAATGCCAACTTATTTTGTCCACATGGATTTGTCCCAGTTGCTTAAATCATATTGATTATTAGTGAAGTTCAACTTTAATTTATGCAGTATTCGATTTGATCACATACAGAAAAAATTTACTGGTTATCTGCTTCCACAGTACCATTGCCTCTTGATTAATGCAGTAAAGCTTGGATGCATTTCTTGTGTACAGAGAAGTGGTTTGAATTATACAGAGTAATCATTACAAAAGAATAACACTGTTCTTACACATTAATTCAATCATAATGGATTAATTGCACCTTTCTTAAACATTGCCATGATAGATTGATTACACCTACCTTCTTACACATTTATATTTTAATAATAATAATAATAGTGAGACTCTTATAAAGTGCACGTTTCTACCTAAAAAAGATACTCAAGGCGCTATAGAACAGAGTGTGTGTGTGTGTGTGTGTGTGTGTGTGTGGATAATAATGTTGTAGTCCATGAACATATTTTTTTTCTGTAATTCTTGTTTGCTTTGTTAGTACTATTTAATCTACACAAGTCATTAATGATGGCACTTTGGAGCGGTAGGAGACTACACACGGAAGATCATAGAGTGTCATCAACTCTAAATTGTTACAACGGTATCACAAAAAATAATAAGACAATAAACCAACAAACAATAGGCCTATATACGTACACATACTATACATACAGGTATACAATATTGTCAATTTAAATTGAAAATATATGTCTTGAGATTCTTTTTGAAACCATCAATGGAAGATGCTTCTCTAAGAGATTTTGGTAGGCCATTTTTGTATCTACATTTTGTAGATTTACATTTGTATCTACTCCATGACTGAATTGCTCTTTTCTATTTTTTTTCTTCCAGACGCTCAGCGCTTAGAAACATTGTAATAAGTGCTCTATAAATGATATTTATTATTATTATTTACCATTAGATGTAAATGAATGTCGGACAGCCAACGGTGGATGCCAACACCTGTGTATGAACACAGAGGGAAGCTATTTCTGTACGTGTAGGACTGGATATTCCCTCAGCCAGGATTCTAGAACTTGTTCAAGTGAGTAAAATGTGACTTGATATTACTTCTGCATCAAAGATACACAAGGAATATTATTTAGATGTCATTCAGTAATTGGACCTGATGTTCCTGTATCAAGACCTTTGTTTCCCTCACTGAGAGCTTAATCTCTGTTTGAAGTACTGTTTTTTATTTTTAGGTTCTGAGATTTGCTTTCTGTGTATTACATTTGGAGTGCACATTTGATATGTTTCAGAACATGATTTTGTATATTTAAGTTATTTCCAGAATAACTGTCGTGCAGACAATATGTTTCATTCTGCAGGATTGACCAATTCCAAATGTTACTGCTATATCATCATGATTTACTTGTTGATTGTACACTTTTTTTTTTACTTTGAATAGAAATGTTTGTCAATATATTTTTTAAATAATTGTGTTGATTCTTATTTACCGCACAATATGCCTTTATTAAATGAAACCATTGGTTTCTGGTATCTTACTTTAAAGACCATGAACCACGATATAGCCTCTCTTTCTCTCATTCTCTCTCTCTTTGTTTTTTTTCTCTTTTTCTGTAAAAAATATGCATAAGTAATAAACAGAACTGCCACTTAATGCACAAAAAGAAAAACATGTGCTCCTGTTGTTTTGTTGAATTGTATTTATGTTACAATGAATTCTCATCTTTGGAAGAAACTTACTCAACAAATTATGACTGTCATATTTATGATAGCATCTCTCTCTCTCCCCCCTTCATATGTTTCTCTCCTTATACCACCTCTACTCACATAAAGGTATGAATGCCTGTGACCAGTATGGCAGTATCTGTGAGTTTGGCTGTGATGATGTGGATGGTTCCTTCCGGTGCCGCTGTCCACAGGGATTTGAGCTCCATGGCAACGGGCAGAACTGCATCGGTGAGTGAAAGGGTGTGACAGAAGATGAGGTGACACACCTATTTGGACCACGCCCACTTAAAACCATGCCCATAAAGACCATTCCCATTTATACCACACCCATTCAGACCAAACACATTTTGACTACACCCAGTTAGCCTGTACCCATGTCTTCCCTTCTGCTTTTGATTGATGATACCGAGACCAATGAGCAATCGTCTTCAAATAGAAGACTTGTAACCAGACACAGTGTGTAGAAAAGACACTAGAAGAGTACTTTTGGTTGACTGCGGAGTTATCATGAGTCTTGTAAATTTGAACAGATGAGAATTTTTGTATACTATTTCATTAACATGAGTTTTTTTTTTTTACTGTGCTTTTTGCTATGCCACTGTATCATACTTATATGCTATATGATTACATGACATTTATTGTTTCTCAGTATATACTGCATATCAATCTAGAGGATGTATAGTGTACAGTAAACATTGAACTATACAGTATGAGAGAGTAACTTTACTGTTGTCCACATTCCAAGGATCTCTATTAGTACATGATTACCTGTGTCTGCATCTCCACCCCTTTGAGCATGTAATGCAGTCTTGCATACCTTGTCATTTGGTATTACCTGTGTTTGTGAGTGTATAATTGTCTTGATTCGATCACTTAATATCAGAGAATAGAACACATGTTACAATAGAAATGTGACTATTTAATGCACAGAGCCATGGTGTGACCATTTCGTTGTAATAATCCCTTTGTTTTTGTTTATGGTAGATATCAATGAGTGCACACTGGAGAGAGGTCTATGCCACTACCAGTGTATCAACACCAGGGGTTCCTACCGCTGCCTCTGCCCACCGGGATACGAGCTCGGTCTGGACGGCAGGATGTGCACAGGTGAGATGCATTGTGGGAAGGCATTACAAATGAAGGAAGAGATTAACCCCTTACATGCCCAGGCACTTAGGCTGCAACTTGGTTTATTTTGTTTCATCAGCATGCAGTTAACTCCTTAAAACTTTACCTGATTGTATTAGAGTTCACCAGCAGACAGTGAGACAATGTGGCCTTTTCCAACAGGAAAACCAAGCAGGGATTAAGGGGGATAAGATAATCTCTATTCATTAGCAATTAGTTGTGCACATATCTTTCCCAAATGGCAGAGTAAGCACTCAGCAAGATGCTAACTTCAAATGTGTTGATTTGAGGTATTTGCGATTAAAGTTCCTACAAAAACAAGGAAAGTATTTAGAAAATATGGAATATCTTTAATCATAACTTCAAGAGTATTCCTTTTTATGTAACAAATGGGGTATTATTGAAAAGGTTTTATTTTGATCTATCTGATGAAGGACATACTTTATTCTTTCAAAAACGGTGCTGAACTCTTTTTGTGATCAAACTCTTCAAATTCAAACTCGCTCTCAGAATTTTTTTGATGAATTTCAAGGCTGTCATATCTTCAAGCTATGAATGCTTATTTGACGACAGTCTTCTGCATTCACACTCCCAATACATGCGCCATAATTCAGTCAGATCATTTTGATTCACTATATCCCGAGTGGTTCCCAGTTGATGTATTCTCTTATTCTTTTCTTTAATCTGTACACGTATATCTCAGTTATGTTCGGATGTACACACTGTATGTTCTATTGTCTTGAGAACAATAAGAAATGACTGTATTTCATTTGTAATATATATTCTACGCAGAAAATTCCCAATAAATTCATTTCAATTGAATTGAATTGAATTGAATTGAAAATGACATCTTCCATTATTTTCTCAACTTTTCTCTGTGGTTTAGATGTGGATGAGTGTCAGCAGGAACACGGATGTCAGTTTGGATGTGAAAACACGGCGGGTAGCTTTCGATGCACCTGTCCACCTGGATTCGAGGGTCTGGACGGGTACGCCGAGTGCCAAGGTAAGATTTCAAGCATTGGAATTATACATATATGTCCATTTGCAGTGGCAGATCGGGGGGGGGGGGGGGGGGGAGGGGGATGTTGCGCACTGGGCGCGCGCCCCCCTCTTTAGTTTTGGTTAAAACAATTGAAATAAAAATAAGAAAAATAAATGAAACCCCGGAAGTAACACCAAAAATATTTTTTGCTGCCCACCCCCCCCCCCCCCCCCCACACCCTTCACGAAATTCCTGGATCTGCCCCTGACATGTATTTGAATGTTTCCATGGTGGTAGAATGTCCCTGGTAGGTGGTTTCATGGTATACCCCAGAAGTACCCTCCCAGATAGGCTCACCATGTTTTGCTGAAATTACAACAAAACTGTTAATAGGGAGAAAGCTGGGCCTGTGACTTTCATTTTCATGATTTTGCTGAAATTACAGCAAAATTATTGACGCAAGTTGAGTGTTACGAAATGTGGAAAAGCAAAGAGATTGTCTTACTTTGCAGTAATTTCAACACTTAATTTTATCTCTTGGACTAACCTGTAAATATGTGGAGAACTCATGTATTTTTATTGGAATTTTGAAAAAAAAAAACACTTGACAATGCTTGAATTTGTCACTTCAACCAAACATTGTTTTGTATTCTTTCTTTCATGTGAGTGTGGTTCTATAAAAGACCTACTCAATTTTTATTTTGTGGCAAGCATATTGCAGCTTCCTGAAGATGGGTGATGAAAGTTTGTGATACCCTCTTTGTATTGTCATGAATTAGAACACAATTAATAACCAAATATCTGTAACTTTGTTGCCCACCATCATTTTCTCTCTCTCACCCCAGCTCCTAGTGAGTGTGCTGCGGGGCTCTGCTCACACAGGTGCATCAACACACCGGATGGTTTCCGCTGCATGTGTCCCCAGGGTTACCGTCTCCATGACAACGGACGGCACTGCGAAGGTATGACATTCCAAGATATTGTGTATTGATTAGTTTAGTATTCTTGTTTCAGCTGGTAGACAGTGATTTTTGAAGTCAGTACACATGTAGAGTTCCAAGGCAGTATCCATCTGTAAGTTATACCGGTACTGAGTGTAGTTCATTTTTTTTTTGTATTTCATCAAGCACATACACACATTACAAATTAATGTAATGTGGATTTACATTTGCGATGATGATGATGACGACGATGACGAGGATGATGATGATGATGATGATGATGTTGATGACAGTGATGGTGATGACGATGATGATAATGACAATGACAATGACAATGAGGACAGTGATGATGATGACCATGATGATGATTGTGTTGATAATGGTTTTGATGGTAGTGGTGATGATGATGATGATGGTAATGATGATGATGATGACAATGATGATATTGATGATGATGCCTTTACACTCCTACTGAAATAAACAATATAGAAGCTTATATTTGTGTGTTCTTCTTACCACCAGATGTTGATGAATGTGCCACGCCCACTCAAGGGGGATGCCAACACGAGTGCCGTAACACCCTTGGTAGCTTTGTCTGCTCCTGCCAGGAGGGCTACATCCTCAACGTGGACCAGAGGCGATGCGATCCCGGTCCGGACTGCACCACCTGTGACAACTGCCCCCGGGGAGAGAGGCTGAACCATGAGAGCGGAGTCTGCGAAGGTAAGAACATGAGAGTGCCAGAAGGGCACTATTGCATTCTAAGATTTGAGCATAAATAAAAACAATACAATCAATTTTCATGAAGTAAAAAAGCTTATAATTTAATCAAAAGTGGGAGATTTATAAGCATTGTTGTAAATATAGTGTAAAATGGAACCCTTCTAGCTTTAATTTTGGATATTTTACTGAAAATGAGAATGATTTGAAATTAACACCATAATGTAGAGGAGATCGAGCTTTACATCATGATACCAATATCTCTAAAATTGTGATAAAACCCTTTTGGTTCTCAGCCACCAATTGGTATAAGCATTTTTTCTCCTTATCATCATAAGATGACATGGATTGAAACACACTTCAAACTTTTTCACATGATAAAATGAAAATGCACAATATAATTTTGATGATGATGATGATGATGATTATCATTATTGTTTATTCGACCAGAAAAAGAATCATATCATATCATAGACATTACAAACATGAAACAAAAACTAGAATGAATATTACAAAGGGATACTGTACATGATACACAAACTGAAAATGAAATAAAAGGAGACAGCATGAGGGTCAGGGCACACAAAAGTAAAGACATTTACTATTGCTCATAGGCATGTGAGCCCACATTGCTTTAACGCCTTTCCCCGTTATACAGTAGTTTGATGGAGCTGTACACCTGTTTAAAGAAGAATTAAATATCAGGCTATATCATTCTGCCTTCCAGATCTCAATGAGTGTGACCTCGCCAATGCCGGTACCACCCTCCCATGCCGGGACCCCCGCTGTCCCAGCGGACCTGAGCCCAAGTGCAGCCACATCTGCATCAACACCCAGGGAGGCTACTATTGCACCTGTCCCCGAGGGCAGACCCTCATGCCGGATGGCCACACCTGTTTCGAAGGTTGGTGGTTCAAAACCCATCATGCTTGCATGGTTTGCGGGACTGATGTGTTTTGGCCTTTTGTCCCATATTTTGGCCCTCTTTTTTTGCCTTCTTGGGCATGCTTATTAACAGTCATTGCTTTAACTCCTGTCCCCGTTATGTTTTGATGAAGTTGATGAAATACCACCTTCATGGAATTATTCAGAGATTGACCCCATCGTAAAAGATAGATATTCCAGGGGCGGGTCCAAGAATTCCGTAAAGGTGAGGTGCCTTTACATGATTAAAGGGGAGGTGCTATCCCCCCCCCCCCCCACCATTTCTTCTTTATATTTCCTTTGTGTAAGCAAAAAATAAAGAGGGGGCGTACACCCTGTGCGCCCCCCTTTAGATCCGCCTCTGAATATTTCCCGTATAGATGATAGAAATTTGCAGTGTTACTACCTGTGTAAGCTATCTTTATACCATTCCTGCTGGAGAAGGGTAAAAAAGTTTGCTTTATCATCATTAATAGCTTAGACCACAGCATTTAAGTGATGTGTACAAACCTTGTCTGTTTCTTCATTTAACGTAACCCACATAACATGTGATTGCGCTCATTGCCTTAAACACTTTCATGATCTACAAATTCCATTGTGTTGGCTCTTGTTCCCTCTCATTCAAAAGATTGTGAGCAAAGGCAGAGGTAATAGCAAGGGTATTTGCATAACCCTGTATTCAAATACTTTGATAAAAGTTTTGTGAATTCCATTACTGGTCTTTGCGAGTCATACATTGTACATTTGAAAGTCTGTGTGTATTCCACAGTGCAGAGGAACGGTTTGTGCAATTATGTAATTATGTGTACATGTACTGTACCTAACAAATTTCCTTCTCTATTGTTCATTACTACACACATATATAATATTTATGAGAATGCATTTCATAGGCCACTTCATAGGCCCTTCTTAGGCATTTCTTTAAGAAGTCACAAATTCTGAGACATACATTGATACCTGTAGTGTCCATTTTCACACTTCTGTTTGCCTGTACAAATAGAATCACAAAGTGTGTCTATATATTTGTTTATTTAAATACTTATGACACGTTCACCATATGTTATTTAAGTTATGTTATTGTAGTCAATGTCAACAAGTCCTTGAGTTCATGCATTGATTATCATTGTATTACTGTTAATTTGTTAATGAAAAAACAAAACCCTATACTTTATAGATACAGTGTACGTATATCCCACATCAGAATTTAGAATAATATATATGAAATGTGTAAGAACAGTTAGTTACCTACATGACTTCCACAGTTCACACCTCTACCAACAGGATACAGAATAAAGGGTAAAGAAAATCGGCAAAAGGTGCTAAAAACAAACAAACAAACAAACAAACAAACAAAAACAAACAAACATACAAACAAAAAATAATATGCTATTCCACATGTAATTATTACTTTGTATCAAGCTCTCATGTTTTACCTGTTAAAAAACATGTCCCAAGTATGTACTAAATGTTGAAAAAAGTCATTTTTTGGTTGGTACTTGGTATAAGGTTATTATGCAATTATTACTTTATTTGTAGTTTCAGGCACTGTTAAAGTAGGTCCTAGCCCACCATACATGTAATGTGTTAAATTCACAACTTTACTTGTGTAGGCAGTAGATGGGGTGAGGGTGTGGGGAAAGCAAATTATTTGCGACATCACAATAATGCAATACAAATGTCAGATTCCACACGGACAAACTTATCTGAATTAATTGAGTGTACAGCTTTAGGTCACAAATATTATGGTAGACTTTCAAATTTTGTCATCTCCTCTATCATGCACTTGCATGTTCTCCCATTGTAGGAGTTTTCTATTTCTCATACCCCCTTTCCTTTGAGGTAAAAATAGATTATATACTCAGATGTCCCTATCCTGAATTCATTATATTTAATATCTCATGCTTTTAGTCGTTAGATCCATTGTTCTACGTTGTCAATCCTCAGACATTGCTGTCATTGTCTGTCTGTGTAGAAAAGCTGCTATTAATGTCATGTCTGGTCTTGATGAGTGTCGTATGTGACTGTGCATCACAAAACGAACAAAAAGTTGCACACACTGATTTTGTGTGAGGACTGAAAATAGGTGAAATGGGTCAACCTAGCCAATCTTGACTTTTCTGTATTTTCTGAAAGAGCAAGTCTTCCTCTATATTTTGCTAAAATTTGGGATAATGAAACAAACAGGAAGGTGTGTGTTTTTTAGCAGTTTTATCTCTAACACTTTTTGTTTAAAAAGATAGTGTGATTAGGTGTGTCTTTACAGTCCTTTATTCATTTCTTAAAAACCCTGTACACACTCTTCACTTTCAACTCTAATAACTTTAGAAAGGATGATGCTACTGCTTTGAAAGTTGGCACTAATCATGGACAGAATGTGTTGATAAAACATCTTCAATTTCATCTTAATCTGATAATTCCTTCATTGTTGTTACTCCAGTGGTTTACATCCTTTTTTTTTTCCCATTCATCACACAGCTAGCACGGCTTGGTAAAGATTAAGCACTTCAATAGACCCTGTGCTTCAGAGCCTCTTTTCTCAGTTCATACTTTTCTAAGTGTGTGCTTTCATTCCAGTATGTAGATCGGTTAGGAGAGTCTATTTGATGTGAGTTAAATAAATCATTTTGTAGCTTAAATTCAGCTCTTTCAGAATATGTTTTTAACTGAAACTCCATGTCTGGTGACTTTTTGATGGTTTTGTGATGCAGGGTCACATATGAATAGAATCTTTGAATCCACTCTCATTTCATGGTGTGTTCATACTCCTTGCAGGCATTCATTGAAATGTTTCATCATATCATGGTTTATCCAAAGAGTGTGATTTGCCTCTCACTTTCCACATCTTCAGCCCAATGTTATATCATGCCCTGTTCACATTCCCCTCATAAGATCATGCAGTGTCTGTTTCAAATCATCATGCTGTGTTCATACATGTCACATCATCCATCATGTGCACAATCAATCGTCTCTGCTGCTTTTGAGCATGCTGCATGTCTTACCGTCGATGCTTGTTTGAACACACTACACACACGCAGTACCCAGAAACCCGATGTGTAGCCCGGCCTGTATGAACGGGGGTACCTGTCGCTATGCCCCACACTGCTCCGACAAGCCATCTTGCCCCACAGCATGCGCCTGCCTATGGGGCTTCTTTGGCCCGGTTTGTGAATATGGTGAGCACCCCCGTGAATTGTACACTTGTCTCAATGTGAGTGTGTGACAGTGCATCATGTGGTATCCATTCTCCTCTGTGATCTCTATAGGCATTTCCTGTACAAATGAACTCTTCCTTGCACATGTCCAATGTATTCATGTGTAGAGTATAATAATGTATGTTTTGTATTGTAGAAAATGAAGGCAGGAAGCAATCATATTTGTTTCTTTACAGTGTGGTAAGTATACGTGCAATTTTGTGCATATGAGATTTGTAATTGCATGATTTGCAGTTTTTTGTTCTGTAGAATTGATGTTGATTTCCAAATAATCAGATTTTTTGAGGCATCAATCATAAAAGAAGTAATCATTTTGAGAGAATTGTGAATAGGAGAGGAAAGAGATAAATTTAAAACAAATTCCACTAATTCCAAGATCATATTCAACAAAAACTTCTACACGTTCATAATGACATCTGCCACATCTAAAGAAAAACGTCCACCGATGTTGTCAACTCCTCCTTTATCAGCTCAAAGGAATTCATTTTATCCTGCTTTTTTTGTCTGCCAGATATAAAGATAGTGTTAATTTTCACTACAGAGTAATCAATGGAATTAATGTCACAAATATCAACTATTGAGCTCATCAAACAAGTCTCTTTGCAACATCAATTCCTCCATCAGAGCCAAAAGGACTGATAAGGTTTCTTGATCGTGTGTATTGCCGACTGCTTTTTGTAATTCATGACACGGTAGCTCCCAGGCAGTTAAATCATGATAAACATTATGAATAGCCCTGTCATAGACTCCATCTGCCAAGGTATACTTAGGACTGATTCTGAATGGGTTTGATAGCCAGCCAAGCCCTTCCCACAACCCACACGGTCTACTCGTTCTGCGAGACTGCATGAATCAACGGAGGAAGTTTGTTTCCATGCCGAATATTCAAGAAAAGGAGGGCATGCATATGAGAGCTGGCCCCAAAAAGAAATCGGGAGAAAAAAAATAAGAAAAAGCGAGAGTTTGCTGCTCCCAGGGGGATACATTCCTTCCTCAATTAGAGAATGACACTACAGGAAGTGTGGCTTGAGTTGGAGTCATTTCTGCCCTTGTCTGATCAGGGCCGATGGCATCCCAGGTTGCCATGGCGACCACATCAAACTTAAACGTTTGGGAGAGACGGGAATTGACTGCGGAGGAAGCCGGGGGTGAATTGGAGAACTATAAAGAGAAGAGGAGAAAATAGGGAGATATCCAGACAGAAGAAAAACACATTTAAATTGATGGATAGTGAGGAGGGATAAGGAATTTGTCACTCTTGAAATTCAAGATTCAAGAGTGTCTTGTTAGCCATTAAGTACCGTAGTTTTGCAAACTGCTGTTTTGCAAACTGCTGTTTTGGTAATGAGAGTCTAATGATGAAGTTTTGCAAGTCAAGCGACAGAGTTGTATGTGTACGTGCCTGGACATTATAAAGGCTTAAAGGGACTGTACACTACTGGTTGAGGTGGGGATTCATGTTTTGAACATTCTCTAAAGTGAGATAATGAGAAACCTCTTATGAAATATGAAAGAGCATGTAATTTCAAGAATTGGTTTTCAAATGGCTGAGATATCCAAAAAAGTGATAAGGATAAAAGGCGACAGGCCACGCCTTTTATTAGGATCTCTTTGTTTCACCTTGTTTTTCGATATGTCAGCCATTTCAAAACCGATTTTCATGAAGTAATCTTTTGATACCCCTTAGAATTGTGTGCTCTTTGACATCTCACAGAGTGGTTTCTGAATATCTCGCAAAATGTTAAAAGCTAAATCCTCACCTCAACCAGAACTGTACACACCCTTTAATGTGGTATAATAAGCAACTGGGCTTTTTGCTTGGATGAACAACAAATTTCCTGATGGGGCAAACTCTGTCCTAAGCAATAGTAAAGTCACGTGTGATCAATGTGTGACAGACGTGACTAATTTATCTAAATTCAGGAATATTAATGAGTGAATTGCTCTACAAAAATGCATATCACATGACATGACATTGTACCTGGATGTTCATCAGATTTTAGTTTATTTCTTTGCACTTATTTTGGTCTTTTTTCACATCCAGAAGACTGTTTGAAAATGACAGAATTCTAATTCAGTGCATCTGTTAAATGAGTATGATAATAATAATGCTGATATTTAAGTAATATTTGTAAAGGGAGAAGAAAAAAAAAGGAAAGCAATAAAAAATGAGGGATACACACACAAAAAGAAATGTAAAAAATAGTAGATTACACGTAACTGAAGAAGAATATGACATGCATCAATATACATACGTAAGTAAACAGCCAGGGTAGTATAATTATACCTACATGTATATTCAATGCTTAATAAAAGTGCTGATAATTATGTTGCTGTCAACAAAATGTCCTGAAATAAAGACTTCAGATGCTTCTCTGTTGTTTTGAACTGTGCAGACATATAATCCTAGAAAGATATGATCATATACACTACAACCAAAGTATGTGGTCTGTTTACCATTTCACTGTACGCAGTGTGTGGGAGATGCATTTATATCAATTCCAAGTCGGCAACACAGAGAGGAAAAGATATAACCCACATGTTTGGCATATCAAATGGAGGCCACAGAAATTACCTCCAAATTGATTTCACCGTAGGAGACTAAGTGTGATGATATGCTTGATGGTACAGATGTGAGACTGCGTGCTTCCGTATTACAAGTCAGACACAGGACGATACGTTGACTGTACATTGAAACGTAGAAATGCCATATTTCAAGAGCAGTGCTGTGCCTCTTTTTAAATCTTCAGATACCATGCCTTATGGATATCATATTCCTCCCAATAGAGTTTGTACATGATACACAAAGTTTTTTTTTCAAACAGTTAGTTAATTGACCATATGAATGCCAAAGATATGCATTTAGAATGATTGAAAGATTGTTTAAACTGTAATAAGCGTCTAGAGATTTTAGGGTAGTTATGATTTCATTTCTCTGTTTATCTTCATCATTCCTTTGCTTCTGGATTGACAATTACCAAAAAAAAAACAACCCATACACAAGCAAATATATGACAAAAACAATCTTACAAAACATCTTACAAAACCAACAGTCATGATTATATGAATGATGATTTGCATGGTTGTTATTATTATGAAATGAATTTAATGATGATAATAATAGTAATGATGATAATAATGTTGATAATAATAATAATGATAATAATAATAATAATAATAATAATAATGATGATGATGATGATGATGATGATGATGATGATGATGATTATGATAATAATAATAATGATAATAATAATAATAACAATTAGAAGTAGTAGTAGTATCATTTTATTTTCATTTTCAATATTTGTAGAGTAATTCATCTGCTATTCCTATTTGCTCACGATACCATGCATTAAAGCCCATAGCCTACGTTGTAATTACAACAATGATAAAATAAAAGATACAGAAATTAATCATACACAATGTGTTTCTTTCGTGGTAAATTACTCCTGTGTAGAAATGATTCATATTTGTAGAGACTGCATTTGTAATCTGTCCTCTGTGTGCCTGTCTTTGATACACCAGGAGAGGGCCAGTCCAACTGTCAGCCCCCCTGCCTTAATGGAGGCTCCTGTGTGGAGGGGCGTTGTGTGTGCCCCTCTGGACTAACAGGGCGCACCTGTGCTACAGGTAAGTGGTAGTGAATCTGTATGCATGGTCATTGAACTAGAATACTTAGCACAAACATATGATATTTTTGTAACCCCTAAACGAAACAATGTCAATGTAAAATGTACCAAAAAACAGTGGAACTCAAATGGGGGTGGAAAATCATTCCCTTCTCTCTTTCAGAGCTGAGTTTTGCAATACATTTTGAGAACTCAGGAATCTGCTTTCAGGTGTTAAAGGCAATTGTTTGGTTTGGGTTTTTTGGCATGGATGTTGTAGCAGATATCAAACCAAGCAAACTGGTAATGTATCTGATTTATGAATTTGCAGCAGCATTTTGAATCAATAGAATTAGATAATGAGAGTTGAAATATCATATTACCTTCTAGGTGCAAAGGAAAATAAGACAAAACTTGTTAAAATGTGTCCCTTTGTGTTCTCTGAGGGCCGATTATCTCAGAAAACCCCATAGCATTGTACACACCATCCAAAGTCCCTGGCACAGAATGGATTTTAATGGCATCTCTCTAGAATGGGATCCAATCTTGCAAAACAAGTGCAAAATGCAAACTATCCTATCATCTTTATTTTAGTATGATTGTTTAATGAATGTAGGAAGCATTTTTTTCTCAAGGGAACTACTATTGAAAGCTATTAAAAAGGATTAATAGACATTAGTTCATTTTAGTTGTATTTTCTGTGGTTGTTTGTTGCAGACATCAACGAGTGCCTGGTATCGGATCAGTGCCAGTACCAGTGTCAGAACACCTTTGGGAGCCACACCTGCCTCTGCCCCCCTGGCTCCACCCTCAACAGGGACGGGGTCACCTGCAGTGGTGAGTGTTACTTGTTACTTGTTGCAGTAATCCCATTCACAGCTCCAAGGAAGCTATACCAGGATGCAAATTGTGTCATTTGCCAGTGGAGGTGCCAAAGTGACAAGGTTGTGCAGGTCTCTCTTATGTGCGATAAAAGTGAGAGTGTCTGTGCAAGTGAAAACATTGATCCCCCTCTGCAGCATGTAGAACCCAGCAGGAGGTTGCATCTTATTGATGAAGGGCAGTGTAACCTCTCTGTGAATATGGCTGGGTTTGAAGTGAGTACCACAGATCCTGGTAAATTATGCCATGGTCAAATTGACCTTGGGAAAGTTGCAAATTTGAATGCGTCTATTGTAGCTTTGGGTGTGACATATTTGGCTGGGTGGTCATGTCTTCCGAAGTAGGTTGCTGGTATGATACCCTGAGGAAAAGGCATGTCACACCCTATTCAGACTGGTGGACTCCGCAACTTGGTAAAATGCTTGCTCGAGCCATGCTGAATGAATCCAGATTATCCAGTGCCCTTCTAGAGATAAAGCAGTTCCATGAAAAATGGTCTTCTTCTTCTAAAGTCATGATGCAAAATGGAGTTTTAGATTCTTCTAATCCAATGTTGGATCTAAGGTCTTGTTGAGTCGTGATAATGATGTGAGATGATATTGTTGATAGCACTATAAAAAGTGGTAGCAAACAACATCTGATCTGAAAACTGGAACAAATATTGAAATTTTCATGAATTTCACACACTACTGAATTTGCACTATAATATTGATATAGACACATATTTTCTTTGACATATTAGTATACGTACAGATGATACTCTCATCCTCAAATAAGAGTGGAGTTTAATGAAATTGACCCAGTTAGAAAAATCAGTTTAGAGAAACTTTCCACTTATTATTTGTCTGAGCACTTTACATTGTGAGATACACTGCATAGTTTAAAGCAGTACTTCAAACTCTATCTTGTGCTTTCTTACCATATCTTTTTTTTAAACAATATTCCTCTTTTTCTCTCTTTGCAGATAATTCATGCTTCCCAGGATGTATGAATGGGGGAACCTGTAACAACAGTAGATGTATTTGCCCCAAAGGTTATTTTGGACCTACATGTTCAGAAGGTAACTATCAGTGATGATGCACTGGAATACATGTTTGATGATTCTTTTTTTGTCCTGTTAGGGAGACAAAAACTCTTTCAACAAAGATAAAAATGAAGTTTTGCAAACTCAGTCTTGTGCTTATTTACACTGACACCATGAGAAAGTCTGCTGATGTTATTCATTTGCCTCTGAACTGAGTAGGCCTGAACAAAATTTTGTTTTGGACGACAAAGCAATTACCAACTTTGGGAAGAAAGTGATGCTTGTTCTAATTTCTTAACAATTTTAGACAAATCTTATAGAAGAGTTGCTGTTGAAATTCAAAGGAGGGTATTATGCTCCTTTGTGATCAGTTCTAAGGAAAGGAAAAAGTTTCCTTTGATTTCAATAGGTACATGTTTGTTTCTTATTGACATCATTTTAACCCTAATCAGGCTGGGCTTTTTTGGCTATGCTGTATCTGGGGGGGAATCCACCCCCCCCCCCTTCAGATCTCGCCTATGGAACGCGTGATCGCGCCGAAAATCGGCACACGCGACGCCCGCGACGTATACTATCAAAATGTATGGTTGCTTTCTCCGAAAAATTTTTCTTATATTTCATATTAATTAATTATATATTGTAATTTATGCATAAAATCAGTTTTGGGCTCTAAATCACTTATTAATGCTCTAATTAAGCTAATTTCTTTTTAAAAATGTTTCTTGTATCATTCTCCTGAGACATAGGATAAAAAAAAATCTGTATCGAAATTAATTTCTTATGTATTTGATTGTTTTATGAATTTCTTATGTATTTCCATGTTTTTCAACCTTTTGTTTTTGTTTTGTTTTTTGGCCAAAATTTGTCACAGACATTTTTCGAAGCTTTATTATGCTAAAATAAATTAATTTCGTCCATTCTTAGTCAAGATATGAATTTTTATGTGAATTAATTGAAAAAACACAATTTGCATTGGATTTGTACACAAAATCGCGTTTTGGAGCAATTTTGGGGTTAACAAATACGCGCGGGTGCAACAATTTTGGTCTCAAAAGTTGCGCGATACTTAAAAGAAAAAAAGTCATGAAACATCGCAGCGAGAGCTTATCGCGCTGCGAAGATATTGCGCGAAACGTTGAGGGGGGGTGGATTCCGCCCCCCCCCCCCCCCAGCCTGATTAGGGTTAAGCTAAAGATGCTCTTTTCCAAAAATAAGACAGCTCATTTTCCAGTCTCACTATGTGTCCCTAGTGTACCAAGGCCAACCTTATGTATGCAAGAGTATGCTACATCTCCACTAACGCACTCTATCCTGTTGAGGTGTGATAATGTTATAGATTGTCTTGCTGTCATCATTGATTTCTTGATGATATGATGAACTTCTGATTTTTAAGAATATTCATGCCATGAGATTCGTCTGTCTTTATACTCTAGAAGTTAAACTAATACATCATTAATGAATCAGAACATATCACAAGATGTTAAGCATTATCCTGTTTTTGAAGCAACAGTCTTCCTTGCAATTAGTCATGGCTGTACGCCAAAAATCATTTTAGGACAAGATGAGTGGGTTGAAATAAAGAGGGATATTCTAATGAAACATGTGTGCAGGTGAGTGTAAACAGGAACTTGCAATTAAATGATTTAAAGGATTGTCAGGAAAATCTTTTTTTGTAAGGAATAGGCAGAATTTCTTTCTCTTTTTATAATCATCGAAGTGAATGAATTCTAGGCATGCAGCGTATGGAGTTGGCATAATGTATGGACATTTGTGTATATAAAGTACTTTGAGAACCTATCCTTCAGTTGAAGTGCACTATGTAAAAACATTATATTATTTATTATTATTATTATTATTATTATTATTATTATTATTATTATTATTATCATTATTATTATTATCATTATTATTATTTTATTATCATTATTTTTGTTATTATTATTATCATTATTATTATTGTTATTATTATTATTTTATTATTATTATTTTTGTTGTTGTTGTTGATATTATTATTATTATTATTATTATTATAATTATTATTATTATTATTATTATTATTATTAATATTATTATTATTATTATTATTATTACCAATATCTTCATCATCATTATCATTATTGTTGTTGTTTGTCATTTTTTTTTCTCTTCCATTTTAAAGATATCAATGAGTGTCTGAATCAGAACGGAGGCTGTGAGCACATGTGTCGGAACACACTGGGAAGCTTCGTCTGTTTCTGCCCCCTAGGGTCCAGACTTAACGCAGATGGACTCACATGCACTGGTAGGGGGCGCCCTCTTCTTTCTTAATTTATATTCTTATGTTTTTAGTCCGTGCATGTTACTTCTTGTAAAGAGTATCTTTTAAATGTATGGCAACTTGGGAAGGTAGGTCAGAAATGATAATCTGTTGCATTGAATAACTCTTTTCAGAAATATTGATTTGGATATTAGAAATTCGTTCTTGAAAGAGTGGATTTCAATGGGCATTAATAGGCCTCTTGCATGTGTATTGATAGGAGTTATATTTGGGTTTCACAAATGCTCCACCTATTAATATCTGATTTGGATATTTTGTTTTGATTTGTATATTGTGATTCATACCATATTCGCTGATCACCGTTTTGTTTGTTTGTTTGATTGAACAGGTATTCAGTGTATTCCACCATGCCAGAACAATGGGACATGTATCAACCAACGCTGCCAGTGTCCGGCTGGTTTCCAAGGCAGTACATGTCAGATAGGTATGAACTGGGCCAGCACATTTCGTCCCCCAACCATCTCTTTTTCTTGGTGCACTTTCATTTCTGTCCCCATGTGCAGTTAAAAGTGAAATTCAGAGATGAAATGAGACTGTTCACTGATTCATTCACTTTTCTACCCGAGATAAGGAATGTTTAATTATCTCTTAATTTTGTACATTGCATACAATACATTAGATCACTTTTCCATACCACAGTCTATATTAGCAATCCCACATCTAGACTACTGCTTAATTTTGCAAATTGAGTACATTGGAATTATAATATTTTTGTTTATTTCCCAATGTCATATAAATACAAGTAAAGCTTTCAGCCTCTTGTATTCCTTTTAGATTCTTGTAAAACGTTAGCTTTTAGCTGTTGCAGCTATCACCTATGGATAGCTGGTGTACAGGATATTTGTTTTTCTTTACAAGAAAAAAAAGATACAGTTAATACCATTGTTACATATGTTACATCTTATTTGGATATCCCTTCTCAATTTTTTGGTTTTATCTTTATCAATTTCTCATAAGATGTCAACGAATGTACAGTCTCGGACATGAGTCCTTGTAGCGTTGGCTGTGTCAACACCTACGGGAGTTACCGCTGTACCTGTCCGGCTGGGTACCAACTCGGTGCTGATGGCAGGTCATGTAAGTACATTATGTGGTCTCAGAATTGGAAGTATTTATATCACAGTTTACTACTTTATTGTTTGCCCGTGCTATCCATATTGATTTACTTGGTATTTTGATTTTTTGAAAGCCAATTTTTCATATCATTGGGAAAATTTACCTGCCCATGTATGTCTGCTCACATATATGCCAACTAGAAAGAAAATTACAGAATAAGAATTTAGTCTACATCTACACTGTGAAAGAGCTATCAGGGTAAAATTAAAATATGCCAATGCTCCCTGAGATTATTTACACTTGTTTAAATCCATTTTATATCCTAAACCAGTGATATGCCAACACCATATTTAAAGATGGAATAGAACTAGTTCCTTTACTGGTTCAAAGTGGTATAATTCCCACAGTGACAAGTAGGGCCTATAGGTATTTATGAAATTCTTTTGCTTTGCCAGGTAAGTCCTTGATAGATCCTGTAGTAATGAGAACAATCAATTTGCTCCCTAATTGCTGTAGAGTACTGAAGAAAATCAGTCAGCCATTGGTAATCAACGTCAAGGATTTCTGTGCTTGATATTTGCTCTCTTCAGGTACCCTACCATGTGAGACTGACTGTCTCAATGGAGGGGTGTGCAACCGAGGGGTGTGTGACTGTGCCCCTGGATTCACCGGCAGAGATTGCAGTTTAGGTATCCCCTTTTTGTCTTTTAACCCTTTAGATACAAAACCAGGAGGTGGAGGTTGGGGTGTTCCCATAGATGGAAGACCAGATGGAAAGATTTGAATGAGAAAAGAAATCAATAGAAATGTTTCTAGTTGCAGTGACTCATTTTAGTATAAGCTACATTGTAGCCTCTCTTACTGCAGATTCGACTTTTTTTCAACAAATTAAAATCAGTCCTGAAGAAGTTAGGAAGCTGAATATCAATAATAGGTCAAACTAATCCTCAGAAAGGATATATTGTTTTAAGCCAGTGATAAATCAATGAAGTGCTTACAGAAATGTTCAGTTTAGGCCTCACACTAATATTTTTTTTTTTAAGTTTCTGTTATCAAAGATATTTGATCTCTCTATGACAGTTGCAGGTGGTTTCTTGTGTCTGTGTGTGAAGAATTTGTATTATTTATATACTTAATCTCTTAATACTTTTTATGAACTTGCTAAGAAGAGAAATTGCTAAGAAAAATATTTTCGTGTGTGCCAATGATATGAATCTGTACTGTTTTGTGTGAAGTTGAAAGGAAAAGTACAAAATATGATGTGATAATCACCTCTCAATTGTTTATTTTTTTATCCTCCTCCACTATTCTCCATTCATCTGTCTGCCTGTATCCTGTCCATCAGATATTGATGAGTGTGTCACTGGGATTAGTAAATGTCCATCAGAGTGTCAGAACACGTTCGGCAGCTACCAGTGTTCCTGTCCAGAAGGCTTCCAACTCTCACCGGCTGGAACCGGCTGCATCGGTGAGTTCTTCCAAAAATTATAGTTCTTGAGGACAGGTCACTAATATTCATATTTTTTCCGTCACCATGAAAGCCTGATAAAAATCACCAACCTTTGTTTTTATGATTTTGTTAGGCTTTCTGTTGTAATTCTCTTGACTCTGAAAGTTTCCAATCATATGTAAAATTTTCTGCGTAAGTTTAAAAAGCCCAACTCAGAAGTGCTGTGAAAGTTGTCCACAGTATTTAACCCATTGAGAACGAATCCCGAGTACACTCTGGCAGGTGTCTATGGGAAATGTGTGTTGTAGCAGAATCAGTCCATCCTCAACGGGTTAAAGTTTAAAAAAAAGAGACTGAAGTTATCATGCAGTCAGCATGTAGGGGGGTAAACATTCAAATACTGTATATGCCGAATTTTTAGCGAGTCAGATGTTCACATCCGCTCACATTGCTGTATGTTTCATGAGACATTTGGTTGAAGAAATGGTAAAAACATGTTTTTTTCACCTCAATTCCCAGATGAGAATGAATGTGAGACTATAGGTCAGACATGCTCCTTTGGGTGCACCAACCTCTTTGGTAGCTACTCCTGCACCTGCCCCCAGGGCCAACAGGTCGGACCAGACAAGTTTTCCTGCATCGGTAAGACTGAGTTCCGCTCCCCTCAAAACCTATCACATGCAGTATCATTTGTTGGAACTTTATCAAGACTGAAAACATTTCTGTCGCCTTTGATGTAGCTAGAAAAAGTATCCAGAGTGTAGAATTACATGGAGAAGAATACAATGAGGAGAAGTTAAGAAAGTATGAGAAAAGGCAATTGAATTTTTTTCTTTAATTTGTGAAGAGTGTTTCCATTTTGTACATATTTTTCCTCAAACGCTGCCACCCTTGTTATTAAAGGTACAGTTTACCATTGGGAGCAGTGATTTAAAAAATGTTCGAGATATCACTTTTGATGCATATGTGTAGATCAGTTGTATCACAAAACATCATACCGTGTAAAAATTTTGCAATAAATCCTAAAATATAAGGAGATATCCCTATTTTTCTCAATAAACCATAACTGTAGACAATTTAGTCTAGAAACATTTCTATTATAATTATTGTTCAAATTTTGTATATTTAACAACACTTAACACTAATCATACTGATTCAAATTTTTACATTGGTTGTTTCTATCCCTAACTCACATTTTAGAACTATTTTGAAGTACTAATGCTGGGTTTTTGTTTCATCTGCAAATGGTAAACTATGCCTTTAAATAAAGTGTGTTTAAGCTGTATACAGGTGTACATGATGTAGCATGCCCATAACTAGAGGGATTCAGGGGGTTCCGCAGAACTCCCCTGTTTTCCAGCAGCCTAAAAAATAAAAGAAATAAAAGAAAGAACCCCCCCCCCCCAATTAAACAAATGAAAGGGGGCTTGTATAGGCATGGTCAGAAAATTGTGCTGAAGCCTTTTTTTTTTTTTTGCTTGTCAGCTGATTAAACACGAAAGTTGTCCAAAATCCTAGTTACGAGCCTGTGTAGATAGAGAACAGAAATAAAACTTTCCTTGTGCAACCCTCTGTGGCCTGACTGACACCCACTATGCCTCCCTGTCCCATGCAGACATCCCTTGCCCCCAGCCGTGTCAGAATGGAGGTCGGTGTGTGAGAGGCGAGTGCCAGTGCCCCATCGGATTCATAGGAGTGGACTGCAGTCAAGGTGAGCTTCTCTTTGCATCACTGTTTTTTCTTTTTCCAATTTAAAGGGATCATACAGTTTTGGTTGAGACCTAATTTCAGGTTTGTAACATTTTTTGGTGAGATAATGAGAAACCTCTTATGAAATATGAAAGAGCATGTAATTCTATGAGGAATTCAACGTTTGTTTGATGAAAATTGGTTTTGAAATGGCTGAGATATCCAAAAAAGAGCGATTCTAATAAAGTGCGGGACCCACACTTTATTGCGATCGCTTTGTTTTACTTTGTTTTTGGATGTTTCATTCCTTCCAAACCCGATTTTCATCAAATAAACTTTGAATTCCTCTTAAAATGGTATGCTCTGTACTATATCATAAGTGTTTTCTTGGTATCTTGCAAAAAGTTAAAAGCCCAATTCTCATCTCCACCAATACTGTACTATCCCTTTAACCCATGAAATTCTTTGAGAATTCTAAGTGTAGAAATCAACCTTGCATCATTATTTTGGTGCCTCTGAATTATGCTGCATATCAATCTCATATATTGAAAAGATTAAATCAAACTGAAGTTCAGTGGATCTTCTCAAAACAAAATCAGAATGAATTTTATGAGAAATTGCCAATTTGAGTAAAAAACAAGATCTTCTGTCTTCTGAAATGCATTGCCAATTTGAAAAAATTAATCAGAAAGCTTTTAAAAATGTCACAACCAAATAACAAAGAGCTGAAAAAAATTTTTTCCTTACCATTCGCAATACTAGCAACAATCATTTTAATTATGAAGAAAAAAAAATCACTTCCAAACTGATTATTTAATTGTATAGATAGCAAACATGTTAGTGCATGTTAGGGATTTACAGAACAAATGTATGTAATGATTTGATATCTCTTTCTTTGTGTGTATTGCATATCTCTCTCTCTCTCTCTTTCTCTCTCTCTCTCTCTCTCTCTGTGCATGTCTTTCCTTGGCTCCATCATTATTTCTGTCTGTTTGTTTATCTACGTGTCTGTCTGTACAGAGCGTCCATGTGACCAGCCATGCCAGAACGGAGGAATCTGCTTCCAGGGGGCGTGCCGCTGTTTGTCGGCATACTCAGGGGAGTTCTGCCAGACCAGGGGTAAGTCTACTGCCATCCTCAACCAGTAAAATGGTTTCATTGTAAGCTATCATGAAGTCATAATAGGTCAATTATTTATCATAAAAAGGCATTTCAGTTATGTGTAGACCCATTCACACACAGAAGAGTCTTTGGTTCTTAGATCACTTTGCAAAGATTTATTTTATTTCCCATCATTCACACATGGCCTAAAAGCGTTCGGCTGCAAGCGGAGCGATTTATAGTTCCACATTGCTCATACCTAGGTAATGACTTGAGTGCGACTCCAGACACCTTTGTGTGTGGACATAATTTGCTTTATTGCCTCATTGGATTAGAACATTCAAGTTTTCTCATGTGCCATTCACATTTACCGTGCAAAGCAAACTGTCATGAGAGATTTAAAAAGATAGATACAGAAGATTGGGTTTTACATCACAATAGTCAACCATTTTGGGGGTCCACACATAAAAGATGACTGATTTTGTATCATGTTTGAAAAAATCTTCAATTTTTCATACCAGTATTCAATTGTTTGTCTGTGTGAATGGGCCATATGTGACGTGAAGTCACAAAAGAACAATCCATTATGTACTGGGGGTGAGATCAGCTACAGCTGTATGGTTAGTTACATGGGAAAGATCAGTCAGCAACCTAGATCACATCATAACATTCCAGCAGTTGCCTTGAAAGGAATTTAGACACTAGACACTAGACACTCTGTGCTCCTTTGAATGTTTCTATGACAGATATATGGCGCCATACAAATGCTGTGGATCATCATCATCATCACTCTGTTTTGGTCTTTTTTTTATTGAATAGGTGTGAATCAAATGTGAAAACTGCAATTCTTAAACATGCATGCACAAAATAAATGTCCAGTTTTTTCCCTGTGATGTGTATTGCAGTATGTGATCCAGCCTGTATTAATGGAGGTATATGTGAGGATGGAGTCTGCCAGTGTCCCTCCGGCTTTGATGGGCTGTTCTGCCACGAGAGAGGTAATGGAATATCCCATTTTTTATCTATTTTCTCAGGGAAGAAAATGATACAGAAAGAGAGGGGGAGGGGATAATCTTGTAGCTAGTATTGTGTGAACAGCCAGAGTGGAGACCGACTGCAAGATTTTGACTAATTACTGAATTTTCTCCAGTGCTTTGAGAGCTGGATAAGCAGAAATATCAAACTACCTTAGTTGTGAATTGGCTGCTCTGCTTGCAAGTGCTCTTCGGGTGTGAAACCACATAACCAGAGGTTGAGATTAAGCCGCCTTATAGTCTTTGGTGACAGGGAAAACTCCCTTCTTACCGCTGCATTAGTCAGTTAGGCTTAAAGCTGTCATCACTGGATTGATGCCTTGAGTCTTGATTGATGTGTACAAGGTGAACTAACACCTTTAATGCCATGATATTATTCAGAGTGCAGTGTTGTGCTCTATTTAGTCTGGCCCCTCGACTTTGAGAAAAAAATCTTTCGAAGATCCTTCTATTTTTACTTGCTCTCCTATCAAAAGTTTGAATTCTTATACATAAACCCTCTATAGCCTGTGTGCTCTAAAAGCTGCAAATATATCCATAGAGTGAAATCACTTATCTGCTCATTGATAATCTTCACGTTCTGTTATTGGTTGAAAAGTGAGCTCGTGTAGTTAACAGGTACCAAATGTAATTTACCCCCGCTTTGTGCCTAACCTGCCAGCCAATGTGTGTGAAGGCTTAGCTAGAGAAAATGAAAAGATGAAAAAATACAAAAGCCATCATATCTTTAAAAACTTGCAAATAATTGATAAATAAAATGATAAACATGATGTAAAAAGTTATTACCATTCAAATGTCTTACTACAATGGCTTACAGTGTAATACCCTCTGTTCTCTCTCCTTAATCCTTTTTTGTATACTATATGTTTTGTTTCCTTGTTGATCTCTCTGTTTATCTCCCTACTTGATATCTCTCTGTATGTTTTGTTTGGTTTTCTGTCATATTCTATTTACAATATGTTTTGTGATTGTCCCTGTTTCAATATCTCTTTTCTGTGTCTGTCTCAATCACATATGTGCAATGTGTCTTTCATGATGTTATGTGTCTGCATTCATTTTACCTCTTTGTCTGATTTGGCCTCTCTTTCTACATTTCTCTCTATAAATTGATCTCTCTCTTTGACACTATCTCTTTCTCTATTGTTTACATATTTCTCTCTATCTTTATCTATCTATCTATCTTTCTATTTATCTATCTTTTTGTCTATCTATCCATCCATCATTAATTATCTATCTTTACATCTATCTGTCTATCTATCTATCTATCTATCTATATCTCTATCTATGTATCTATCTATATCTCTATATATCTTTCTTTCTATCTATCTATCTATCTATCTATCTATCTATCTATCTATTTATCTGTCTATCTATCTATCTGTCCATCTACTTACCTGTGTATCTATCTATCTTATCTATCTATCTATCTATCTTATCTATCTATCTATCTATCTATCTATCTATCTATCTATCTATCTATCTATCTATCTATCTATCTAATCTATCTATCTATCTATCTACATCTACAATCTATGTACCTTTTTGATCAATCTTTCTGCCTATTTCTGTATTTATATGTTTATCTATATGTTCATTTGTATGTCTGTGTATCTATCTTTCTCTTCATATGTTTGTTCATATGTTTTCCCTCTCTTCCTATCTCTTTATACCTGTGTTTATCTGTCCAGTGTGTGACCCTCCCTGTATGCATAATGGACGTTGTGTTGGTGGAGTGTGTCAGTGTCAGCCAGGATTCACAGGGAAAGTTTGCCAGGATCTGGGTAAGAGACAGGTGGAAGGGTTAACCCATAGCTTCCAATCACTGACAGCTTGAATGCACATTAACACTTTAAAGAGTTAAAGATCCGGTAGCGTGGGGTTCATGGGTGGCCCAATTCATTCACTGCCCACCAGGGTACATTCGGTAACCACAAATAGCATCGGTAATGGCCATCTCCACTCAAGATGGCTGTTACCAAGGAGAATTCCATTCCCATCCTTGTACAGCGTTGTACTATGCATATGTACATACCTTTAAAAAATGCAATTATGTTATTACTCATGATCACAGGTATTTTAATTTGTGTTTTTGAAATTAATACAAATATGTTCTGTTAATGCATTATATATAATTTTTCCTGTTTATTCAATGGAAATGGAAATTGAATTGAAAAAAAAATTCCTTGCCTGTGTGTGCACTTACACAGAGATCGGTGACAAAGCTGTACAATGTTCATTACATGGATTCTTGAATATATCCAGGCTGGGCCAGCCTTCCCTCTCTATGGTATCCCCTTGCTACCAGGTCTCTCAAAGTTTTCTACATTGTAATGCACTTCACTTACAGTTTGCAATGAAAGGGTTAAAGTAAAGTACTGTTCCTCTTTTTTTAATACCTAACTCTTTTCTTCCTCTTACCATCACTGCATGTTGCTCCCTTTTTCTTTTCTTGATCTTTCTTTCTTCCCCCTTTCTTTCTATCTCTTGAAATTTGCAACATTCTTTTGACAGCTAATCTTTGTTTTAATTTGGTTTGAGAAAATAGGCATTCTGGTTTTGTAAGTAATGCCATTGTCTGAACTAATATCGAATCAATGTAATGCTGTGTGATGTCAATCTAACAATGTGCAAGAAACATTCCTCAATTGTCTTTAACGGGGGCATTTCATCAAGTATTTTGTCTGATTTTTTTTGTTGTTGTTGACAAACTTGCTCTCAGCCAATCAGATGCAAGGATGTCAGTAGCTTAAAACAATTTGTCAGAAAAAAAAAAGATATCTGTCAAAACACTTTGTGAAATGACCCCTGTTGTCTCTTTATCTGTCAGAACAATATGAGATCAGTCACTGAAATTTCATGATAGGAATAGTTTAAGTGGCATTAAAACTTGTATTATGATATCCAAAAACTGATACAGTCACAGGCTTCGTGGAATAATTGATGGACTTCTTTCTGATCATTTCCTGCTATGCTGGCATTCAGTCATCTGGTAGTGTATTATATGATTTCCATTTGAGTGTAAAAGAAAGTGTGTGCATTTACATTTTTGTTTTTGTTTCCATTGCAAACAAGTCTACAACTGTATGTCTTTCCAAGTTACATTGATAGTCAAATCACCATACAAAATGGATGGCATATCTCCTTTTAGAGTGCCAAATGAGCTTGAAATATCTTTTGGCAGTTGTTTATGTGACAGTCATGAAGTATTTGCTGAAATAAGCACTTTTTAGAACATTTTTTACATCATTTTGTTCGGTATTAAAAATACAGATATTGCACAGTGTGATAAAATGAAGATTTTCATATCTAAACTTTCAAAGTACTGTCATTTAGTTTCAAGTGAATTTTGTCATTCAAAGTGAGATTGATGTTTGTTGATTAGCACAAATTGTTTTAACTTCCTAATTGCCTCTAATGCTTGCCAGAATATTTTGCATGCCTTATGTTGACTATTAATCACAAACACAAAACTTTGTTGTGCCATTTCCCTGTTTAACTAATCTAACCATTAATACACTGTGTCTCGTCTCAGGTTTCTTTATAGTTTAGTAATGTGTCTGTCACCATTTGTCACCCTGTGCGTGACAGTGTACGTCACCCCATGCGTGACCGTGTGCGTCACCCCATGTGTCTGTCTGTCTTGTCCCCACCCAGAGCTGCAGTGTGAGCGTCCTTGTGCCCATAGTGGGCGCTGTGTTAATGGCACCTGTGAGTGTTTTGTGGGCTTCACAGGGCCATTCTGTGAGGAGCCAGGTAATCCACCAAAATGATACCACCCCACATATGACCTCACCCCACCCCATTTCTATATAAATGTCTGGGCCCCATTTCCAGAGACTCCAACCCCAAGCACCTTCTGATCTGGAAATTCTCCCGCCCTAAACCCCTAGCAACTCCAAGTTAATGTACGTAAAGTTCCTTGCAGTCGGGGTCCAGGGCCCTTAAGCGGCCCCTGGAAGCTCTAGGGTTCTAGATGCTCTCTCATGCTATCTAAGGCTTATTTTTCAACATACGATGGCACTAAGTAAGAAATCATTTTAAATGGGAGACACAGACCCAGGGTGGGAGAAATTACATCTCAAGTGGGAGAACAGGAAATTTCGGAAAATTGGCTTTCAGTGAGAGATCTCCCATCGAAAGAGGGAGAGTTGGAGTCTCTGCATTTCATAAAAGATGCTACATAGGATAGCAAATTTTGCTAGAATAGCAATTTCACTTAGCAATAACATATCAGGAAGCTGAATTCTTGTTATTACCATGATGATTGCCATTCCAGCAAGAGTTGTCATCATAGGAAGATGGGGCCCAGATGGGGAGGGGATATATACATCTTGAGTTAATCACTCTATATATGTGGTACACTCAGATCTTATTTATCCCCATTATGCTAGGATCTTATGGAAAAAAATCCAAGTTTAGTTACATCATCCACACTATATTTGTCTGGAAAACATACTAGTATGAGTGTCATTTTTGTGATAGACAATAATTTGTAATCTATAAATCTGTAATCTAGTCCCATGATATTCATATATACAATCCACAATATCTATCAATTTGAAGATGCATCATGTTGATTTTCACAGTAATTTCTCTATGAATACTTCTTGAATTCATTTCCATCTGGTATATGTTTATCACACTGTGTTCTGTTTTTTTTTTCTCTGTGTTTATGTATGAAGACAACATCATATTTTGTAGATAGAAATCTGACATGATATGTATTACTACAGTGCTCCTCCCTTTAATCAGCAGAGGACGAGTTGATTTTGCTACAACACACATTTTCCGTAGTCACTTGCCGGAGTATACTCGGGAATCATCCTCAACGGGTTAAAGGGGATGGTTAGTAACCGATCAGTGGGAATCAGTGGGAATGCTGAGGGATGATTGTTCCAATCCTTGTGGGATTCATTTAAGAGTGCATTATATATCTACTGTTATGTGAAAATTATTTGCTTCAGAACGGTCTCATATTCAAGTAATATGCAGATTAATGCCCCGTCACTGACCAGGCACGCTAACCTGGAAACATTAAACTGCACATTACTTGAATATGAGACCATTCTGAAGCAAATAATTTTCACACAACAATAGATATATAATGTATTCTTAAATGAATCCCACAAGGATTGGAACAATCATCCTCCAGCATTCCCACTGACTCCCACTGATCAGTTACTAGCCATCCCCTTTAATGCTTAACTGTCAGTGTTGTACTCTATATATGTAATCATAAAGGCAGTGCATATTCCTTTACAAGTTCTAACATAAATTCTACAATTGTACCTGCAAGTTGACACAGTTTCCCTATTAAAGAAAGGTCAGTGAGAAATATAGTGAAATGTGTACAAATACAGTACTTACATCATATCATCAAGATGACAACACCACTTACAATTGTTTTGGAACTTTATGCTATCTTTGTACTTGTTGCCCTTCACGCACTGATGAGGCCATTACACTGACACATTCATGAGACTATTACACTGACACACAAACTTGAACAATGGCACTTCCTCTCTGATGTGTCACACTTACACTTTCACACACCTGTGTAGTCAATGTGCTTTGTGTTAGTGTTAGTGTTGCTTTGAAATCAGTAGTGTAGGATTCACTAGATGGTTTCCAAACACGTGTCATCCCTTCACTAACGATATACTAATCAATGCATGTCTACTTTGCATTTGCCTGAAATATTTATGTCTCTAACTTTGATGTCTGTACATTTTGTAGCATATCTTTTTATGTTTGTGTATAGAGCATTATACACTAAACCATTATCTCACATTTTTTTACATCAATGCTAATCCATCCCACTAACTCTAATAAAAAAATCATAGTTATGATTATGTAGTTCTTTCTGAATTGTGATATTCTTCATTTTACAAAACCAATGTTATAAAACTTGTAAAAGATATGCTGCATTGTACCAACAAGACACGTATATTACACATATATATCTCATTTTTCAAAATAGCTAAAAAAAGACTTGTATGTGGTCCCAAAGTACATCATCGCTTTGTATTTTGTTGTTGGTTTGCACTGTTTACAATGAAATGATTTTTTTCCCATTATTCAAGGCTTAGTGGTACACACATGCACATCATGCAATTTGCTGCAATTTTGATATACATGTACACACTCAAGTCAGAGTTTCACCTGTGGCAGGGGCGAATCCAGGAATTCCATAATGAGGGGGCACCGTTACAAAATTAAAGGGCGGCGCGTGGTTCCATGCGCCCCCTTCATCTTTTCTTTGTATTTCTTTTGTTTCAACAAAAATTGTTCTAACAAAAACTATTGTTAAATGTGAGGGTGCACCCCTGGTGCGCCCCCTCCTGGATCCGCCATTGTGTGTTATCGCATCATTAATGGTGCTCTCTGTGCTCGTTGTGTGTGTGATCAAGTTTATATCACTGGTATCACTGGTGTTTGCCCCTCCCTCCTTCCTCCAGACTGCATTGCACCCTGTCAGAATGGAGGCACCTGTAACTTTGGCACCTGTGTCTGCCCACCAGGCTTCGGGGGCACAGCGTGTGAGATGGAAAGTGAGTATTAAGCCTATCACTCCTGCTAGCAGAGGAGTCGTGTAGACTGGCAATATAAAATTGAGACTATGGTTGTAAGAAGGTTAATCAATGCCATGCATTTAACACTTGGAGGTAGAAGGGGGTTGGTTTCCTAAAGAATGGGGTTACATGTATGTAGCAAGGACGTTCATCACCATGTGTGCCAAGTCTATGGACCACACGTCCATGAAGAGTCTGCAACATTCAATAATCTTATACATTATTGATGCTAGGCTGATATGCACGATCTTCAGTACTTGCTCAGTGTTCCCAGAAGCATGTCTGTGCTCATAACTTTCTAAACAGTATCATAATTATGATGGTGATAAGGCCTTTTCTGTTATTTCCCCATTTCTTTGGAATAAATTCCCCCTTTATATTCGTAATGCTGAAAATGTTGATAGATTTAAGTCATTGTTGAAAACTTATCCGTTTACACAACCTTAATTCTGTTGTTGTTGTTGCTGTCATTGTATCATAATATGTACATAATGCTGTATTTGATTTTCATGTCATATTTTTTTCTTTTTTTCCGGATTGATGCGCTTAGAAACATCAGTATTAAGTGCTATATAAAGGTTATTCATTATCATTATCATTATCATTATAATTGCTGTGCCATAGAATATTGCTTGTGAATATATATTCTTTATGGATGAACGTTGTATGCAAGCATCCCATAGAGTAATTCATTGAGTGTATCAAATATTTGTTACTGTCATATGTCTATTAACTTTACAGTGCATTCTCAGTTCTTCTAGCGTTCTCCAATATGCAGACTCTTGTCTCCTGTTTTGTTTAGTTTACATTTCTCCTTTGATTTGGTCATCATCAAGTTGTTTTATTTTTACTTTCCTATTCCCATCATTTTCAAGACTAGTTCTTCATGTACATAGACATCTCTGTAAGTGTATCTCTCTCTCACTCACTCACTCCATCTCTCTTTTCGTCACAATAATTACCTTGTGTCCAGCTTGTACCCCTGAGTGTCTCAACGGAGGCTCGTGTCTGAACGGAGAATGTGTATGCCCTTCCTTCTTCTCTGGACCTCAGTGTGAAGACAGGGGTGAGGATTACATAACCTAAGCACCCCATTATCTTTCTTTGCTATTGTTTTGTTTTATTTTCTAATCATGAGTGTCAACTCGATGGAATGTAATTGTTAGATGCATACTGTATGTCTGTTTGATATTTTTTGTTAGCTATGTTCAAATATTACTGTTTTAATCCTTGAAAAAGTAGTCCCAATATGTAAAGTAGTTTACATTATAGTTATAGGTCTTTGGACAATGTGTGTGTTTGTTGGTGTTGTTATCTTTTTTGTTTCTGAGGGGAACTGCAATGTACCAGCTAAGCTCTCACGTAGTCCCCTCCATTTTCAGCAGCCAATCTATTTACCCATTGTTTTTACAACATTAATTAATTCTGTAAGACTTGGCTAATATTGTTTCTTCTAGTATCACTCCACAAGTCAAGCATTTGATTTTTTTTATACTCATATGATCATTCTATGTTTATGATTGTGTGTATTTCTTGTTGGAAATGGAAAATGATGAAATGAAATGAATAAAATTTGCGTTCTTATGAAATTAACAAAAGTCTTCAGCAGGTTAGGAGGTTTATGGCAAGAAAAGATCCCAATTTGAGCACCATAATCATTAATATTGCTGTGAAAATATGATAATGGTAAAATCAAAGCTTATATAGCCATTAACACATAGTGTGTCTGTCTATAATGCACTCAAAAATGTTGCTGTACAATGGGCACTTGTCACAAGTATTTTTTGGTTGAAGCAGCTTATCCTTAGTTTTGTCAGAAAAAGATACAGTATTCTAAAAGGTATTTTCATACAAGATACGTTTGTATCCATGTTTGTATGTTTGTTTGTTTGTTTCAGAATGCAGGGCAGCCTGTATGAACGGTGGTGTCTGTCTAGATGGTGTGTGTGAATGTCCCTATGGCTACCTGGGAGAGTTCTGCCAACTGAGACGTAAGAAAAAAAAAATCCATCAACTTTCCCTAGTTGCAAGAAAAGTTTTTTTTTTTTTAGAAATTAACAGAAATGTGCATTACCAACCAGTATTTATATTATGAGATCCCTTTATATAATTACTGTTTTACTGAGTTTGGCTCACATTGCAAAACAGTTCATGAAAAGGAACAATTAATCACCGACATTCGTGTTGAACTGCACATCCAAATAAATCTGCAGCTAGAAAGCTCATGAATAATTATCTGTGACACTTAAAATTTGATCCATATTGACAGGAAAGTTATGTTTGACCAAAAAAAATATATGCATATTTATTTCATTTTATACATCTGACACATGACAAGACTCTCCATAGCTTACTATATAAATACAAGCATTAGCTGATTTATACTAGTGTGTATACTGTTGCAAAGCTATCTTGCTTGTCTTTAGAGTAAAGTATGAAGACACCATAACTCATGTGTTTTGTACTTTTGCACGGTAATAGATTTGCAAAGACGAGTTCTAGATTATGAAGCCGTTTGTGAAGAAGAGTTTGTTTGCAAAAACCAACAAGTCCATTTTTGAAGATTTTTAAGCACGGTTTCTGTCATAAAGTACAAAATAATACCTTTCAAATGATACATTGGTCACTACATATAAAGGCACATTTTTGAAGTTATGGTCAAAAGAAGCAAAAATTTTCTTTATTATTCTCTTTATTTTTCTTGACCTTTAATCGCAAATATCTCCATTTGGCAAATATGGACTTATCGGTTTTTGCGAACAAACTTTTCATATGACTACCTGTAAATAATACACTGTCACTCTCCTTGGTTCATGTTTTATTCACCACCAGTTGCTGGGTGTGACCAGAGACCTTGTCAGAATGGAGGCACCTGTGTGAACGGCACCTGCATGTGTCTACCAAGCTACTCCGGTCCATTCTGCTCTGTTTTCTCCCTGGGTAGGTCTCCCATGGAGCAACACCTTAACCCGTTGAAGTCTAGTCCCGGGTATACTTGGGCAGGTTTCTATGGGAAATGCATGTTACAGCAAAATGAGTTTGTCCTCAGTGGGTTAAGATACTTGATTGCGATGATTTCTCTTGACTGAATGATAATCTATTCAAACAGTTACATAAACAGTTACCCAGTGTTTATGGAATTAAAACATTTATAAACATTGCACCATGCACCTTAGCTGTCAGTTTTGTTAAAGATGAGGATTTTTTGTGTTAAGAGGTCAGATGTTTGCAATGCTATGACAGCTGTATGATCATAGTCATGGTATTTCCTGCCAGCAGTATTTCAACCACCACCAACAGATTCCCACAAAGATTACAAATGATAATGGTGATTATCTTTAGAAAATATCTTATACAATGTATAACAATATTTGTTAAGAGTTAGTTTCTTTGATGTATACGTTTCACAAGAAGTGAATGATACAGTATATCAATTCACAAATACTATGTCAAACTCAAAATGAGTATCTCTCAATTTAGTCAACCACATAGTAAATTCAAGTAACCTGGGGAACTCAAGTTGATATATATTGTGTATATCTGTATCCTCATTTTTATATTCCTCCATGTCAAATGATGTACTGTATGTTTCATTTCTTTAGCTGCCTGTGATCCACCATGCTACAATGGAGGTATCTGTGTGAATGGCGTCTGTGAGTGTGCCACAGATACTGGGGGCCAGTTTTGTCAACAGACAGGCAGTAAGACATACTCACAGAAAATATTTTGCTAATGTGCACTATAGTATTGACAGGGAATGTAACTGTAGGTATTGTAGATGAAATCTATTAAGAACTAACAAAACTGTGGTACATTTGTTTGTGGTGTGTGGGTGTATGTCAGTGAATGTGTTTGTATTTGCATTTTGTTGTTACTGAAGAAGAGCTTTTAGAATTGTATGTCACCATGGAGAAAGAAAAATGACTGCACTGAACAAGTTAAACTGCTAATTTTTTGATAGACATAACATCGGCTAGGAACCAGAAGGGCTTTATCACATTTTTTAATTTATTTATTTTTTGTTCTTTTAATTTTTTAATTTTTTTTATTTTTTTTCGGGGGGGGGGGGGGGGGGGGTATTGAGTTATTGGTATCATGTTGTAGAGCTCAATCTCCTCTACATTATGGCGACTCTGCATTTTAAATTATTTTCATTAACATGTTACAAATCACAACCACAAGGGCACTGTTTTACCTCTATATTTGGAACAATACATACAAACCTACCCGCTTTTGATTAAATAAACTTTTTATTTCATTAAAGATTGATTGTTTTGTTTTTAGTTACACTCAAATCTTAGATCACGATAGTACCCTTCTGGTTCTCCCCAGCCAACAATATGTAGAATACATATATTATTGTTTTTTTAGCATGATATATTTTTGAAAATGAAATTAATAAATGATCTGATCAGATCAAAATTGATAAATTGTTTACTTCTCTACATCCTAGACTTGGAGGAATTTACAATCCACATCTACCCCAGCCCCAACAATGATCACATGGTAGGGAAGACGGTCGGCTTTCTCTGTGAGACCAACTACACCCTGACCTCTGAGAGCCCCCAGTGGTACGACGCAGATGGCATTGCCATCCGTAGCAGGGAGGAAGGTTAGTGGTTCAAAACCTCGTGTGGTTCTACACCATTTGTGTTTCTCTCCTGAAAAGAAGTTGAAATCATTCAAGTTGAAATCACAATGAAAATATTTTCAGTAAAGCCTTGATGGTGTTGTAATGATGTGTTTGCTAAAATGTTGTGATAATCCAAAATTGAAATACTCTATAAAAAGTGATATGTAGTACACTTTCACCTCCTTCACGACCACATTTTATTGAGTAAATATCATTCATTCTATTTTACTTGGTTACATTGTAGGCTCTGTGGAGAAAACGTACCTCATGAGTTATTTTTAGAGGGAATCACACACTTTGTAGCAACAGGGTAATTCACCTGTCTTTCTTATTTCATAGAGCTACTAACAAATGTCCCAAACAAAGAGACTAAATGTTTTCCATTATGATGTATGTTCATGTTCTTGCATTCTTCACATGGCAACTTCTGGTACAGTTTTGGTAATCTTTTGGAGCACATCGGGAAGTGGTCCACTTTTGGGTTGGTACAGTTCAGTGTGGTACACTTTAGGAGCGTTCGAGTGCTCCTCTAGGGTGGGTATGGTACAGTTCGGTACGCTTCAGGAGCACCCGAATGCACCCATAGACAGTTGTATTTTGGCAAATCAGTATCTGTGCTGAAGTATATATATGATTTATTTTGATGTATCATCTCCTTTTGTGTCAGCACCAGGAAGTCGGGTTTACTACTTGCCCACTTCCCAGAATGCATCATACCTGGTGGTCAATGAGCTCAATGAGAACGACAGAGGGCGCTATGTATGTGCTGCTGGACTCAGCTTGCGTGTGGCTATGATGCTCGTGGTGTACGGTAAGCAGACACAAGTCAAAATATTGAAAGAAGAGGAAACCATGTGATCATCGAGAAAAAAATATTTCTTTGTCTCCAGCATCTTGCTGTATGTCATGTATTGATGCAGTCTGAAAATTGTTACTGTTGATGTAACTATCACATTTTTGTTTGATTGATTAGCTGAGGTTTTTGCAGTCTAGAGTGATGGATGAATAATAATCCCACATTGTGTGAGTTTGTCCTCTTTATATCAAATCAATCTAGTCCGTTTACTGTAGTATTTGTGCTTTTAGGGATTGCAAGATTATTTATCTAATTGAGATTCCAATTTTACTTTTGTAACAAAGGTAATGTGCAAGAAGTAAATGTTGTGGGAACAGAATTGAACTTAACCTTTCTGGCCATATTTTTCCCCACTTTAGTTCATCCTTATGAAAATTTTGGGAGAGTCTGCATATAGTAAGAAAACAGGATCTACCATGTGATTGTTTCTATAGTTATAGTGCATGATTGCCTTTATGTAGGGATGCTTACAAACACTAGTGTAAGTGCTGCAAACTTCTAAGAAGAAACAGTGACTCAGGATTTACGTAATCTTTTCTTCTCACATAGTGCCTCAGTGTATGGAACCCTGCCTTAACGGAGGAACCTGTTTCAATGACATGTGCATGTGTCGTATGGGATTTGAGGGGCCACGGTGTGAAATTGAGCGTAAGTCATCACCCTCCATCTACATTGGATTGGTGCATGAGTTTTTCATTACTTTGAGGATGCCTGATACGTTTTAAGGAAATGATCAATGATGATGTGTTTTCTCAGACTAGTTCATCATAAGTAACCATTTTGCCAAGATTTGTGAAATTAAAATGCACATGAAGACTGGTGACTACACTATATGCATTGAATGGCAGAGACACTTCACAGAAATTTCATGCTGTGAAAAAGGCAGTTAAAATTTTTGGCTCCAATTTATGAAAATTTTATGCCACTAAAATATCATGTTTTACAGTACCCACTCTGACACTTGATTCATTAGTGCTACACTTGCCTTTGAAAAAGAAAGATTTCTTTTTGCACCTCATTTTTGTCTTTTATTCCATTATTCAGTAGAGTATTGCTGGCTGTATTTTTAGAGCAGATTTCAAACATAATGTCATAGATATCACAGTTTTTAGATGCACTTGGAATTGAAAACAAATACTCAGGTCAAGGATGAGAACAGAATTTTTTTTTAAGTGTTTCAGAGCTGCTACAGTATATTATTTGTGAGGGAGATAGTTGATACTACATTGAGAGTAATATGTACGAGGATGATAACATTTTGTAATGTTTTTCCCTTTGTCACTTCTGATGTAAAATGTTTCATGGCATTTTATATTTTGAGTTTTACATGTATGTGTTGACTTGACATACCTTTGAAAAGCTGTATTCTAAAGCACGGAGTTATTTTAGTTTATCATTTTGTTCGTGTTGAAATGGCAAAATGAAAGCTGAATTTATGTAACATTTATACTCTCTTGTTTCCAACCTAATTTCATTTATTACAGTGGATCGGTGCCCAATGTGTCTGAATGGAGGACAGTGTGTAGACTACAAGTGTGTATGCCCTGAAGGATTCGTTGGGACCATGTGTCAGATAGCAGGTTTGTCTCCAGTATATGTTAGACAATAGGGAGCTTTAGATTTTGACGCGCGGACGTTTGAGACAACAAGTGAGCTGGACGTTCTCCTCTCCCCTGCGTCGTGTTGAAAAATAGCTTTAGATTACGCTGGGACGCAATGTATAAAAAATAAAATTGCGCCCCCGTATGATCGGTGCATGAAGTAGTTCTCTACGTTGCAAACTGTGCGGATGTAAAAATGGCCCAGCACGCGTAGTGAAAAACTCAGGCGACGCAAGCTAAAAATAAATCGACTTGACGCGCGCTTCTGCGCACGCTCAGAACATATTTTTTCCCTCTGAACGTCCGCGCGTCTATAATCTAAAGCTCCCTAATTTTGGGATTGAGTACTGCAAATGTTTTCTTCCATAGCAGACCCTGTCTTTTCTCATTTTTCTTCCATTGTTGTCTTCATTACTGTATCAAAGATGAGGATGTAAAATCCTTTGCTCTCATTTGCATTGAAACAATGTTTGGTATAATGTTTGCGAGCCACGTGATATTTATACATGACTGTACACCTGTTTTAGGTATAAAAATAAATGTTGGTGAACTACTCTACATAACTTTATGACAACAACCATCCGTGATGACCTTTTTGAAATGGCTCACAATGATATCATCCTTTGTCAGCAAATCATGAAAATGATGAAAGAGTTATTGAAAGTAAAATATATACATTGTAAGGGTTGTTAACAGAGTAAAGTATGAAACTGAAGTGACGGAATGATGTATTATTTCTCACTGCCCATTGTGTGAACAGTCAAAGCAATTTGTACCAGTGATGTAAAGAGACATTGTTTGGCCAAATTGTTGACAATGAGATGCTTATATATTTTAGACAAATGGATGAAGTTTTCTGCACAGACACCTTGTGTCTCTATAACATCACCACAAGTGAATTTCTAAGGATTTGTCATATCTTTGTCAGGGATCGACATTACAATGTAGCTTTTTTCCGTCATGAGCCCATTGGACCAGTAGAAATTATCAATTTTCACATTTTTACTCGCCTCAAAGAAAAACTTGTCTGCCCAAAATTGGAGCCAATGTATTAATTGACTTAAGGAGTGTCTGAGTTTCAATTTTAACTTGCTCTTACTGATTAGCAGTTTAATATTTTCATTTGCCTGTCATATAATTTTACTTGCCATGGGCAAGCGTATGTCAAGCACTGCTTATGTTCTTAAGATCATTTAATTCTGATGTTGACATGCTACTGCCAAGCTGACAATAAAAAGTCACCTTCATCACCTTCTGTTTGCACAAAGTTGGAGAAGACTACTACATCCGATTGACCGTACCCTCAGACCAGTCCCCAACGGTCGGCAGCATGGTGACCGTCATCTGCGAAGTGGTCGGCTGGTCAAGCTTTGGTGGCATCCCGACCCCATCGTGGATCCAACCCAGTGGGGCTACTGTAGTAAACAGGCTGGATGGTCAGTAGGAATTATCTCATGACATAATTCTGTATTGTGTAATCATGGGAGAAACAATTTAACCATGGGCCTGTTGCCTCAAAAGGTGCAATCAAAATAAGTCAGGTATCAGTCAATGAGAATTGAATTTTCAGAGACTTTATATATGATTTTCTTACTTAAGTTTAATCTCATTTTTTATGCAACAGAGGCCTGTCAACATAAACGTAAATTACGTATCAGGCCTATACAAATCTGTGATATAGTACAGTGGACTTCCATTATAAGGAAGTCCTCGGGACTGGCAGTTTCCTTTCATTATATCGAAATTTTGTTATAACCGAACAATAATTTTTACTTCGTTGTAAATGGAATTTCATTATACCGTGTTTGTTATAACGGGAGTCCTCTGTAATGAAGTAGTAAAAAGTATAGTAGTAGTGATGTGATAATGAAACTTCTGCTACTTATCACTTATTCTTATTTTTTTATCAGTATCGATGTAACAGTTGCCACTGTTATTCTAAGGTAGTATTATCAACTTAGATTTATCATTATAAAGTAGAACAGTACTATTTCAGCATAAATATTTCAGATTTTATGTTTTGAATTCTGCAGTTATTTACAAGAGTTCATCAGAATACATACAATACTGATTTTCCTGACATCTAAATGAATATACATGGAGGAAGTCACAGAATTGTATGCTAGCTGCACTTACGCATGTACGATGTTCAAATAATGCATTTCAGAACATTCTATATAATTTGTATACTTTTAAGAACTTACAAAACATTTTCTTGTACAAAGACTTTATAACTCTTACGTTATATACAAGAATATAGTATCTCATCTTTCTTTCTGTTTTAGTTTTGATAGTCAGGGAACAGAATTCATCTCTCATTAAGTCTGTCTCTTTATACAATAAATAAAAGAATTCAAATAATGGATATTAAAATGTATTTTCAACTTATCAAGATTGTGTCAACTTTGATATGAGAACACATTATGAGTTTCAGAAAGTTGGCAAAGAACTATTTGCATTGACAGCAATGAGGCTCATGTGTGGAATGCATGGAAATATCATGGTAAATCCTTTTCCAGTTTGCTGTATTTTACCATGGAACTTTCACATTGTTCCATTTCATATTTCATTCTTGTATGTGTATCTACAATAGTACTATTTCTTTAATATATTTACATATGTTCTTAACCCTCTGCTTGCCACATTGTGTTACCTGCCAATATGTTTGTATGTGAGAGTTGTGCACCCTTGACTTATCGACACAGAAAGAGTTAACATGCTTTCTCTTTCCTTCTCTAGACAAGGATGCTCTGATGCGAGGCCCAACTGTAGAGGTCCTGTCGTCCACTGCAGCCAGACTGACCGTGGTCAACTTCCAGCCATTCCTGTCTGGAAACTACAACTGCACTGTTGGTGACCAGGTGGCATCCATTTTGCTCAGTAAGCTCTGTTAAGATTTTGTAACACTGCCCTCAATTGGTTTTATGTATTTACTGCTAAAAGTAGTTACTATACAGACATAGAACATTAAAATTCATTCTATACCCATGACCTTGGAATTTTTAATAAGGGTACATGTTTATAATCACTTTGTTGTTGTTGTTGTTGTTGTTGTTGTTGTAAGACATTTTTGCTGTTTCAGCAGTGATTACCTAGATGTAAAGGACTTAAAGGCTCTCTTCCAGTCTCTGCTGCAGTCATTTGCAGCTTACTATGATTTTAAACCTCTCAATGAAACCTGCCCCAATAATACACAGTCCAGCTCTAACAGAGATTGGTAGTGCTATGGAAACCAGGTTTTCAGTAATCCTCTACCTAAGGACGGATAAAACATTCTTACTTGAGTACATCATCGGCCCAATATGCTTTAAATGATAATTTGGAGTACAGGATCATAATATTATGCATATTGCACTTGCTCCATCACATTGCATCTCTTTCTAGAGGGATACCATTCAAATCCTTTTATTGCCAGGGACTTTTGATAGTGCATACAATGTCAGTGGTTTTTCTCTGCCAATCAGTACTCAAAGCATGTAAGGGTTAAAGGGATGGTATAGTTTTGCTTTTGGTTGAGACCTAATTTCAGGTTTCTAACATTTTTTGGTGAGATAATGAGAAACCTCTTATGAAATATGAAAGAGCATGTAATTCTATGAAGAATTCAATGTTTATTTGATGAAAATTGGTTTTGAAATGGCTGAGATATCCCAAAAAGAGCAATTCTAATAAAGTGTGGGACTCACATTTTATTACGATCGCTTTGTTTTACTTTGTTTTTGGATGTTTCAGTCATTTCAAACCCGATTTTCATCAAATAGACTTTGAATTCCTCTTAAAATGGTATGTTCTGTACTATATCATAAGTGTTTTCTTGGTATCTTGCAAAAAGTTAAAAGCCCAATTCTTATCTCCACCAATACTGTACCATCCCTTTAAGAGATGCATGCTTAATTAACTCTTTGTCTGCCAGAAACATTAAACAGTGTGTAAAATGCTATGGGCATTTTCTATGCCAGTCAGCACCCAAAGCACACAAAGGGTTAAGTGAATAATATACAACTGTAGCATTGGTTGAGGTGAGGATTCACCTTGTAACTTTTTGCAAGATACTTATAAACCACTCTACGAAATGTTAAAGACCATACAATTGAAGAGTTTGTTCGCAAAAACCGATAAGTCCATTTTTGAAGATTTTGAAGTACGGTCTCTGTCATAAAGTACAAAATAATACCTTTTAAATGATATATTGGTCACTACATATAAAGGTACATATTTGAAGTTATGGTCAAAAGAAGCAAAAATTTTCTTATTATTCTCTTTGTTTTTCTTGACCTTTAATCACAAATATCTCCATTTGGCAAATAAGGACTTATCAGTTTTTGCAAACAAACTCTTCAATTCTAAGAGGAAATGAAAGTTTATTAATTTTGATAAAAATTGGTTTTGAAGTGGCTGAGATATCTGAAAACAAAGTAAAACAAAATGATCCTAATTTATCAGGATTACTTTGTTTTGGATATCTCAGCCACTTCAAAACCAAATTTTGTCAAATAGACTTTGAATTCCTCTTATTACATGCTCTTTTATATTTCAGGAGAGGTTTCTCTCATTATCTTACAAAAATTATTGGAAACCTAAAACCCTATCTCAACCAAAACTATACCATCCCTTTAAAACTCTTGCCACGCCTTGTTCCTCAGCCCTGGAGTGTTGGCCGGAGTGTCTGAATGGAGGAACATGCTTCAATGGAAAGTGTCTGTGCACCAATGAGTTCAGGGGAGAGAGGTGTGAGGTGCCTCTCAGCAGTCTGACCCGTGAGTCTCTTAACGAATTCAGTGATTTCATCCATGCATTTCAGAAAATTTGAGTGTAATAGTAAATTTGAACCGCTCAACACTTTGAGCATTTTGAATATGAAAGGGGAGTCTTTTTCAAAGAAATGGAGCAATGAAAAAAAAAATGCCATATCACAATAACGGGAACAAGTGTGAGGACCATATGATGATTTTGGATAAGAGGAAGAACGGAAAGATCAGGTTAAAGTAGAGGAGCAGAGAGAAATCAAGTCTTTGAGATAAGATGGAACAATGTTATTGCATATAATGATATTGATAATGATAATAATAATAATGATAATAATAATAATAATGATAATAATAATAATAATAATAATAATAATAATAATAATAATAATAATAATGATAATAATGATGATAATAATAATAATAATAATAATGATAATAATGATGATGATAATAATAATAATGATACTAATAATAATGATATTAATAATAATAATAATAATAATGATAATAATAATAATAAAAACAATAATGATAACAATAATAAAACAATAATAATAATAATAATAATAATAACAATAATAATAATGATGATAATAATAATAATAATAATAATAATGATGATAATAATAATAATAATATAAATGATAATAATAATAAATCACAATAATCATAAAGCACATTATCACATTTAAATGTCTCTATGCACTAGCAGAAAAAAAATGGAGAAGGTACAGTTTCAGAGATGGTTAGACATGAGACTATTCAATGAAACAAATTGAGTCTTGAACATGAACTTAAATTTTTGTATTGAATCTGTTTGTTTTATGCATTCAGGTAAATTATTCCAAAGCAATGGGAATGCTGACTGAAAAGATTCTGAACCGTAAGCTTGGGTATTGATAGGAGGAACTATTACAAATGATTTGCTGTGTGACCGCAAACAACAAATCACTTTTAGTAGTTCTTCCTATCAATACAATATTATCTTATATACCCCTAAAGGATGACTTAAAAGTAACATGTGGACGGATTTGAATTTTTATCACCAGAGTGCCTGATACCCTGTACCAGCGGAGGAAGCTGTGTGGGAGGACAGTGCTTCTGTCCCGAGGGATTCCGTGGAGAGTTCTGTGAGATGGGAGGTTAGTTGCCTGATGATATTGTCCACTATTTCTTCAGCCTCAGTCAATAGTATACAAATAGTGAATGGTCATGAGTGCAATGGTTCAAGATTTTGCACGAGGTGAAAGATAGAGGCGCTCTATTCAACAAGGCGAAGCTGAGTTGAATAGTGCGCTTCATCTTTCACTGAGTGCGATATCTGGTTCCATTGCGCGAGTAAAGACCATA